>NW_007233076.1:166068-233747 GCF_000164805.1 Carlito syrichta
GGATCGCCGGAGCCCAGTGGGTAGAGGCTGCAGTGGCCAGGAGCGGCCACTGCAGTCCAGTCTGGGCGACGGAGTGAGACTCCAACTCAAAAACAAATAAATAAGTAAATAAATTTTGTGCAAATAATACTGAGCCATAATTTTTGTGCAAAGTAAATTTTGATGAAAAACCAACCAGCATGAAGTCAAAGCCACAAGAACCTTTTGGAAAGTTTATATCTTTCCAGCAACAAATGGGTATTCTTCACATACAACCATTTGCAAATGTACCATAGAAAAGTCTTGTCATTTGGAGTATTTTATGCTCAGAATACACGTAGATTGATAGGAAAGGAACTTGTAGAGTTGTTCAAGTAAAGGAAATGACGGTACTAAATACTAAACCCAGTAAAAATTGTTGAAAATGTTAACAGCACATTCTCACTGGGAATCTAAATATCACTTAGATTTCCATTGGCTTGGAGTATTTGTCATGAAGAATGAAGTGCAGTGATAAATACTCATTCCCACTTGATCATACTGACCTGGCTTCATCCTGTGAACTTGTTCAGTGATGACTCGAGTAACTTGCTATTAACATACCCTACTTGCCATTTTTTAATTGCCATGAGCCATTATTTCTCCTATTCAAGTGTAATTTATTTTAATGACTGCCTTTAGTCTTCATGTTTCTTTTCTTGTTGCTACCCGTCTATGTATGTAGTCTTTAAGGGAAAGAAAATGTAGCCACGTTTTTTAATGGAAAGACTTTTTGTCAAAAGTGAACATTTTGAAGGTTTTTATCTGGTAAAAGAAACTAGCCTGGAATAAGACCACTAGAGACCAAATGGAAATTGTTGCTTTCGAAGGTGCCGTTCTTTGGAACCAAGAGTTTGGTGTTTAAAATTTAATCTTGAGGAAACGGCATGTAATATAATTTGAAATAAAAGTATAATGGCCTTAAAAAGAAAATTATAACTGATAATACTGTGATTTGGGGGAATTTGTTAAATGAATGACTTTGGTAAAGTTTTTGTGCACATGCAAAAGGTAGTCACTAGATTTCTACATAGTGATCTGCTTTTACTTTGTAATTTGTAGTCCTCAAAAGACTTTATTTTTTAAAAAATTAAGTCCATCCTTACACCTTAGGCTTTAGATCATCTCTTTTTTTAAGTGAATTCCATGTTAATGCTTGGTAGTATTATATGTTGTGTGCTCAGATGTCTTTACTGTATAGCATTAAATAATAAATATTCCTTTCATCCTATGACTCTCAAGCTGCAAACATCTACACAGACTTCTGATGTCACTGAAACTATATTAACGTTTCTACAACTAAGACATTGCAAGTTACTGCCATACCAAGTGTGTACTGTTTTATTATATACCATATAGGGTGAACGAGTATGTAGTCTTCCAGAACTATAGTATGATATTTGATCGTAGTTTTTTTCTTCATAATGACACAGTAGTGTTAACTAGTACAATATCACAGTAAGTGGATAAGTCACCTGTTATACAGTGAAGAAAGGGAATGCTTTAGTAAAAGATACAGATTTTCTTTTAACTCTTGCATGGTAATTTTTTAACTCAGCCAGTGCCGATGTGTGGCCCCAAACATGTAATTAATGTAGACATCAGATTGTACTTTTAACAATGATTGGATAAATGTTCATTGATTTTCCTAACTTGGTGTCAGTTTCTAAGGATTTCTCTTCTTGGAAACTAATTTAAAAATACTATTAGAGCTGATTATAAGTTTCTTAATCTTGCTCTGGGAGTATGTCCCTAAAGATATTTATTATTCTGTTCTTAAAAACAAACAAACAACAACAACAACAAAAATCTCCATGTTCCAAAAATGGCCCCCAGCTGTTGTGATGTGGCACAGTGATGGTAGTGAGGGGAATGCTTGTGATCAAGGGGTTGACTTCTCACTCCATTTTTCTAAGGTTTTTCCCACTACCAGCACCTCCAAGCTATGTGCATCATAGATACGCTGTATATGTACTGTACCTGTGCTTCAGACAGTTTTCAAAGCCACAAGGAAAAGCCACATGGAGGAGAGTGAAGATATTCAGGTTAACTGCTGAATTTCTGGTCAATAGTCAACCTCCATGTGATCAAATGTCTTTTATGTTACAACTCAGTCGAGTCTCATAATAACTGGAGCATCAAGAAACATCACATAGAGCAGAAGAGCAGCCCAGCTGAGCCCAGATAACTAACTGAACTGATGAAAGATAATTAAATAGTTGCTGTTTTAAGCAACTAAGTTTGGAGATTGTGGTTTCCATAGTAATTGTCAACAGAAAATAGGCAACCATGAAATTTATTTCACCTTACATTGACCCATCACAAAATTATACCTCACATATTCTTCAAGTTTTCTAATTCTTTTTCTTTATTATCTGTGCTTTACTCATATTAAAATGTTCATGATGAATTTTAACATTATTTTATATTACTATTAACAAAACATGTTTAGTGTGTTCACAGGCCAAAACTAAAAATTTACCTTAAGTTCTGAGTATTTTTCAAGGAAATGCAAAAAAAAAAATCATGATTTCCTTTAACACATTCTTCAAACTGATGTTTCCTAGAGAATCATTGTATTGAACTAGTTGTACTTGTAGGGGGCAAGTAGCAAGTAACTATATTCTTTCTTAAACATTCCTGTTAAACTCATTTTGACAAATAGTTCTTTCACTGCCCTTGAGTGAAATCTTGGGAGAATTCCCATAGTCTTAATAATTATGCATAAATAATTAATGAATATTCTCCTTTTCAAAGTATTGAAAAGTCCAGTCCAATGTGATATCAGAGCTCTAATCTTGCTAAAAGCTTCTCTCATCCTCTAGCTTGGAACTGTTTGGGCTTAGGAGACTGACGTAGATGAGGAGACCAAGGGAGCACAGGGCAAGGTGCCAGTTTCTTCACAACATCCTGGATTTACACCAACCTGTTGTTGGTGTATGCCAGGTGCAGATGTTCACATTTTCCCTCTCATTAGGTATAACTTCGAGTTCCTTTGAGGTCTACCTGACAGGGGACTCTGACAGCACTTCTCTTGATACAGATGTCTCCCGTAGCCACCACTATTGATATCTCCCACAGTTCCTGGTTATTAGCTAGTCATTCTTCTATTAGAACTCTTTCTTCCCCTCCAGGTGGCCCTTGATTGTGGAATTCCATGTAGGACAACCTCAGACCAGTTATATTTTATGGGATTCACACTGTTTCTGGGAACCATTCAATTTGTATCTCCTCCACTAGAAATGTACCTCACTTTCAGTGTGGTTATCTCTTTGTTCTGCTGTCATGCTATTTAATCCAGCCCTTAGGTTTGCTAGGAAGGAGTCATGTATCAGTTCTTATGCTCCTCTAATGACCTAATGGAGGCATATTAAGCTCTCAATTGATTTTCTTGGAGTCTCCCCCAATTGGCTTGAATTGGCGTGAATGCTCCCATCACTACTTCCCCACTGTAAGATAGAAGCACATAGTATAGCGTGTACACTCTCAAAAATACAATTTATCACCATGTCTTCATTCTCCAAATGAACGCTGTCTTCTCTTATGTAGGCCAGGATTGATGATGGGTCAGTGGAAACTCAGGCCTTCCTCTAATGTTTGAAGGACCTGCTCAAGAGTAAAATGGAGGCCCACCTATATTTAGAAGTTCACCTATATTTGCATTTAGAAGATCAAATTAAGCTAATACACAGTTAACTAATATAATCTTGAAAGATATATCTTTCTATAAATGAAAGTGAAAAATATGTGTCTAATTCTGGTTTTGATATCAATTAAAATGAGCATACTGTTAACAGGTTAGCCATGTTTGGATAAGTAATAAAATAAACATATATTATGCTTTTGTGTTTGTGCCATAAAATTTGTCTTGCCTTTGATTTAACAAAATTACTGTTTTTATAGTCCATGATTTATGTTCTATTGAAAATGAACAGTTTTCATCACAAAGCTAGATGCTAAGATTACTTGACTTGCTATGTATGCTGAATGCTGGGCCGGAGTAAGAAAAATGCCCATTTTAAAAATTAAAAATATTTTTAGGGCAACCCCCTCAGGTCTCCTCCCACTGTGGGAACTTTTCTTCTCTCCTTTCAATAAATCCTGCTTTCATAAAACAATAAAAATATTTTTTTAATTCATTTTAAAATGAAAATAAATATATCAATATGAATAAGTTTTTTATAAGAATTATCTATATTTTCTTCTAAACAAAAAAAAAGTTAGTGAAAAGAATGGACTTGTTTTATATTTTTACAAATCTCATTTAGGTCTGACTTAAAGGAAAACAGCTGGCTTGTCATATCTTCTTCTGTATTCGATTTGTTGCTATATGTTGTTAGTGAAGTATGTAACAAAAATCTAGCCACACACAAATATAAAATGAGGGGGAAAATCGTCTAGCAATCTTTTCAGATAACTCTGGAAATGCTTCTTTTATAGTACACCAAAACTCAACAACTAGAAATTTCTTAAAGGTTAGGTGCAACCTGAATGAACTTTTTGTACTCTATGACATTAAAATGTATTCGTCTCCTTTGCACAGTAAGTAGTTCATTTATCCATATGTCATTCTGTAACATCCTATATTGATTATTTGGAAAATTTCAGTTCATTGGGTTGTGCAGATCTTCTAAATATTGGCACATTTCATTATATAACCTTTTAAAAATTACATTTGGTTTATAAAAATTATTTGGTGTATTTTGATAAAATATACCAAACACTCAAGTCTAAATAACCAGTCATTCTTTCAAGAAAAATCATTCTCCATGCAAAAAGTTAGCATTTCAGCTTACAACTGAAGCAATTGCATGAGTGATATTCCTCTTATCAAATATTGTACTTCAGTTTACAGAATATTAAAAAGATGTGGACTCCTCAGTTAAGATTTAATAAAAATAATAACTTTTACTGATTTATCAAGAACATTTCAAACAACAACACTTGATCTTTTTTAATACCAGTGTGTAGTGGTAAAGTCAATGACTACAAATATGGTTTGAGGACTTGGTTTTGATTTGAGCCAGCAGGTTTACTCATCTATTACTTTTGAACCACGAGTACAAATGTCAGCAGAGTTGTTTCAGAAGAAGCCACATGATTCAAAAGAAGATATTCAATCTTTTGAATATTATGGCACCATTTGCATTTGTTGCCAAGAATTCACATAAGACAAGATCTTCAATCATTGGTTTCACTGATACTGGACAGCTGATACCAGAATATAAGCAAAACAGCAAGCCTACCATATCTGTAGGTACTTCCACTTGTAAGAAAAAGGTACAATTCTGCAGAAAGTATTGAATGAATCTTCATGTTTGCTGCTAAGTTTTAAATTTAATGAATCACTATTGTATTTGAAAACAGCAGTGCCATGATTTTTTTCACTGACTTTTTTAATCCAGCAGGCATTCAGAAATGTCAGCTTCATAAAGCATTATTGTGTGTGCTTCTCTAAACAACACAACATAACTTACCCAGCAAGAGGCTTTTGTAAAAACCTTTTAGTTTCTAGTTTGAAAAAGTGTAATAAGTAAATATTTTCTGTTAAATAGTTCATCACTATCTACATTTAAATTTTAAATGAATTTTTTTTTTTTTTTTGAGTTAGAGTCTCACTCCATCACCCAGGTTAGAGTGCAGTGGCACACTCACGGTCACCACAGCCTTGACCTACTTGGGTCAAGCAATCCTTCTGCCTCAGCCTTCCAATTAGCCAGAACTACAGGTGCACACTACCATGTCCGGCTAATTTTTTTTTTATTGTAGAGATGAGCTCTCGCCAAACTGCCCAGGCTGTTCTCGAACCCATGGGCTCAGGCAATCCCTTCACCTTGGCTTCCCAAAGTGCTGGGATTATAGGCGTGAACCACCGCGCCTGACCTAAATTACTTTTTTAAAACACTGAATGATTACTCTCAAAATGTCATTGCAATATTATTGGGACCATAATATTATTCAAACTCTTCTACCAAATAAGACACAGTGAAACAAATCGTTAACATCTATAAAGTCTAGAGAAGAACACTTGCATTCTATTTGTTTTTAAATTACCTTCACATCCATTTTTTTAGTAGATTTCTCCCTTACATGAATCAAATTCTATATTATTTCTTCTTTTTATGGTATTTTGAGAAATAGATGAAAGCAGCTGTGCATTGAGAAAGCAAGCCTTCTAATTTCTGTTTTTAAAGCCAACGTTTATCTTTCTGATACAGCCACCCCAATTTTCTTCAAAGGAGATCTGGAGTTGTGGTGTCACACCTGGCCACCAGTCACACCACCAAGAAGAACAGGTCTCATTTGTTCTTTTTTTTTCTTCAAATATTTGCAGAACATATATCTGATAAAGAACTTCCATCCAAAAAAACAAAGAACTCCTAAATTTCAATAATGGCAAAACAGAGAACCCAGTTTTAAAATGAGCAAATGATCTGAACAGACACCTCACCAAAGAAAATATATATGCATTTAATATTTCACCATGTCTTTTCAGGGTTTAATAGACCATTTCTTTTCTTTTTTTTATTTTAAAGATGTGGGGCACAATTCAGAAGCAAGTATGCAAATGGTCATCGTACAGGTAAAGTTTGGATTTTTCTTTGGTCCCCACTTCTCCTGGTTTGAGATCAGGTACCCTTACTGATGTTATGTGCCCCTCGTCCCCTGGCAGTTTCCCACTACTGCCAATCCCTTACTTATTGTATTATGGTAAATGCTCAGGGTCTGCTTGTGAGTGAGACCGTGTGGTACTCAGTTCTTTGTTTCTGTGATAGTTCACTGAGTATGATAGACTCTAAATACATCCAAGTTGCTCCAAAGTCCACAATTTTGTTCTTTATGGCTGCAAAATAGTTCATCGTGTACCAGATTTTTTTTTATCCAGTCCACTTTTGATGGTCAGCATGGTTGGTTCCATTTTTTTGCTAATGTGATTAGTGCTATAATAAACATACAAGTGGTCGGTGTCTTTTATGTAATGTGATTTAAGTTCCTCCAGGTATATTCCCAGAAGGGCAATTGCTGGGTCATATGGAAGGTCAATTTCTAGTTGTTTTAGGAATTTCTACACTGTTTACCATAGCGGCTGAACTAGCTTGCATGACGACCAGCAGTGTAGAAGCATTCCCTTTTCTCCGCATCCTCTCCAGCATCTGTTGTTTTTTGTTTTATTAACGATGGCCGTTCTTACTGGAGTTAGGTGATATCCCGATGTGGTTTTGATGTGCATTTCTCTGATGATTAGTGGCTAAGCACTTTTTCATTCATTTGTTTTTTAAGTACTTTTTTTCCACTGGGGACACGTAGGCCGTGCTAATGTATGAATCTCAGAGAAAGGGCCCCTCTTATCTGGCTCTAAGGTATTACTTGAGGACATCCCTGGCAATTTGCCACAGATGTTCTAAAATTGCTTATATATAACTTATCAGACCACCTGCCAAGCCAAAAATGTTCTGGGGTTGATGCTAAATCAGGGGTTTTTTATACAAAAACTTGAATCAGATGCATTTTCCTGAAGAAAATCAATCTATTGATCTCCAAAATAAACACATTGTTCTTATGGTCTTGTTAAACCACATCAAATTTTTAGGTTGTCCATTATAAACCAACTCATTTTACTTAAAAATGCAAAGATCCTTAACACTTCATGATGGGAATGTCTTAATCATAAACCCAATATTTTCCCATTAGAATGAGTTTCTAATCTAGACCACCTTCTTGGCTAATATTTTACAACATCTATGTTTTGTATGGCTTAAGAAGGTTCTGTTCAAGGCTGACCCAGATTATGGGTCAATGCCAAATCAGAACATATATGGATTAATCATTCAACTCCTAAGGTCACAGATTCTTGACCTCTGCAATGCCAGTGACCCCTTCCTTACATCATTTCAACCACACACACTAATTGCCAGGCCCTGATTTATGCCACAACTCAAAATTTCTTCACTCCTTAATTTCAGACTCTCATGTTTGTCTTTACTTTATACAGAGCTTAACTAGTCAGTGTAAGCTCTGTTTCTATCTTGCTTATTATTTTATCTCACACAAGTTATCTTTCAAACCTATTTCCTGACATTAAATATCTATATATTTTTGTTTACTGTATATCATTCCCCTATACTGTAAGATTCTTGCAGGCACAACTTTTGTTATATTCACTGATGTGTCCCAGGATCTAGAATAATACCCAACTCAGTATATGTTCTCAATAAATACTACTCAAATAAATAATGAGTACCAGTGTCAGCAGATCATCCTGAATATAATATATGCTTAAGAAATATGTGTTACATAAGTGAATGGCGAATAATAATTAGTACTTACTGAGTGCTTAATCTGTGCTAGGTACATTTTAATTGCTGTTAATTAATTAATTTCATCTTATTCTCAAAGTGTCCTGTGAGGTATTTGACACTATTATTACCATTTTACAGATGAACAAATTGAATGATGCAAATAGGAAATACAAAATAAACTGTATATCCTGTGTAATTTCAACTAATACACAAAAACAGGGAGAAGAAATGTCTTGAAGTTTCCCATAGGTTTCCAAAATGGAGATATAGCAGTGGGCCATGTCTACTAAGTGTAGTGGAAAGGGAGTATTTTGTAAGTTATGTTTGCCCCCCAGCACAATATTATCTCCATCTTTAAAAATGTGACCTACTTGAAGTGTTCTAGTTCTGTTATAGAAACAGAAGGTTAGATGCATAGTCTGCTTCCGTGGACAAATATACCAAGCATGATTGGCTAGCACTCACAAAACAGAGACGTGTTGCAATTCTCATGCACTTGTTCTCAAGTATTACCTTTTTATCACCCAAAGCAAAGGTGCATTTTACTTTTCAGGCCACCAGAACAATGTTGACCAGTGAAACCTCTAAGCAGTGAACTATTTAAAAGATGATTGGGCACTACCCACTTAGTTCTTGAAAGATTACCTTGAACATTTTCTTTTAAAATTATCTCTTACTTATTGAAAACAGAATCTTCATCATCTACTGTAGTTTCATTGCGATCCATACTTAGTATTTTTTCTAGGACTTTCAGCTAAATATTTTGGTTGGGGATAATTTATACTTACGATAAAAGAGATGAAAATGGTCTCTGTCTTCACTCCCACTGAAAAAGTAATCACTGATATTCAATAGCTTAGAGGAAAATTAGCTTTCCCACTGAGTTAAAGTTTATGATCTGTGAATTTTAATTAGGTGAGTTTTCAATTGTTCCTACAGTGAGCCGACGTTGTCAAATAAAAAGAAACTGAATCTGGGAGAAAGGAATTAAAGTCAAAGATCAAATAAAAACAAAACAAAGCAAAACATGCTATAGCTGGAGTGTTTAGGACTTGAGCAGTGAACAGCACAGAAGTGGCAAGGTATTTTGAAACCTTTATAGTTTAACTTACGACAGTCATATAAACTTCTGTTTCTATAGGACGGAGGTCAGGGAATAATGCCACTGCAGGGTTTAGTCAAGTTTTATCTATTCAGGACCACCAATCAACAGAAGAGAAATGAATTTTTCTATAACTAATCAGTCATAAGCCATACACAAGTCAAAGGCAAGATTAACTTTATATATTCTGAAGACAAAACACACACACACACACCCCTACATCGTTTACTCTTTAACTTTAGAGAAAATATAAAGCTCTAGTCAACAAGTAATAAAAGTATATGCCTCAATTTCACTCTATTGACTTAGAGAGAGACAAGGACAAGTTTGAAGAGGTGTTGCTTGATTAAGGCCCTTTTTTCTTTTGCTCTGTGGGACTCAACCTACTATCTATTATTATCTTCCTATTTTATTATTTGTTAGTTTATTTGTTTACTTTGTTTGTAGATGTTGCCATAATTACTGGGTCTCTCTCTTCCAATTGTAAAAATAAAACAAAAAATAATCTTCTCTTGATTGTATGCCCCCACTAGCTAAAACTCTAGCTCTCTTCCTTTTTACCTAAGCAACTTGAAGACAAAACTAATCATATTTTACTACTTAAACCACTGAAATCCAGCCGCTGGTCCTACACCATCATCCAAATAGCTCTCAAAATATATCAGACTTCTGCTTGCAATTCCAAAGAACACTATTTAGTTCCTCTCTATTTGATTTGCTTTTGAGTATTTGCCATCAATGTCTACTCACTCTCTAGCTTTCTGGTAGACTAGTTTTCCACTCACATTTCCATCAACTTCTCCATCTTTCCAATTGATTTCTGGTCCTCCAATATACAATGAAACAGTATGCAGTCAGAGTTTCTAGTTTCTCCTTTTTGAACCCTCCCTGATTCCCAGATCTTTGTATCTCAGGACCCATAAATCTATATTCAGCCAAGTGAACAAACATGACCCATTTTGATTTTTTATGGATTCTCAAACGTAGCATTGTCAAAAGGAACTGACCAACTTTTTGATGACTCTACTCTCCTCCCAAATTTCTTTGTAAGTGAATACAATTGAATCCCTTGGTACTAGAGTAAGAAGCCTGGGAAGAAACTATTCCCTTACTTTCTGTCTCCCAACCTCGCATTGGTTCATTCACTTCTTTTTTTTCTATGTATCATAAACACCCCTCATATATTTTCTCCTCTCAATACCCACTACCTCAGTTGTAACACTTACGATTTCTCCTCTGGATTATATATTAGTCTCTCTCTCTCTCTCTCTCTCTCTCTCTCTCTCTTTCCCTCTCTCTCTCTCTCTCTCTATATATATATATGTATGTGTATATATATATATATATATATATATATATATATATATCTTCCTGTAACCAGCTTAATATTTCCCTATCTTCTCTGCTGCTTCCAAATTGCTATTTTTCACAAAGCAGACCTTAGCATTTCCCCTCATCTACAATCCTATAACAGTCAAGCATCTGTCCTATAACATTCTAGAACAAGACAACAATACCAGTCTTATAGGCCAAGATAAGGCAATAAGACTCCTTTTTTTTTTTTTTTTTGAGTTGGAGTCTCACTCTGTCGCCCAGACTGGAGTGCAGTGGCCGCTCCCGGCCACCGCAGCCTCGACCTGCTGGGCTCCGGTGATCCTTCCGCCTCAGCCTTCCGAGTAGCTGGAATTACAGGCATGTGCTACCACGCCCAGCTGATTTTTTGATTTATTGTAGAGATGAGGTCTCACTGCCCAGGTGGGTCTCGAACCCGTGGGCTCAGGCAATCCACTCACCTCAGCCTCCCAAAGGCGCGGGATTACAGGCTGAGCCACCGAGCCCGGCTAAGACTGCATTTTAAGTGTAACAAAATTCACTGAAAAGTTTTATCCAGGTGCTTGTATTAATTTGATTGACATTTTTATAAAATCACTCTGGCTGTGGGGAATGGATTACAAGGAGGCCAGATTGGAAGTAGGGAAACAATTAAGAAGGCTAGCCATCCAGTTGACGGTGGCATGACTAAGGTATTACCTGTAGAGATAGATAGGTAATTAAAAGTTCAAGACATTCTATGAAGATAAAGATGGAGACCAGCCCGGGCAAGTTGGCGAGACCTTGTCTCTACAATAAAATCAAAAATTAGCTGGGTGCGGTAGTGCACGCCTATAGTTCTGCTGCTTGGAAGGCTGAGGCAGAAGATTGCTGGAGCCTGGCAGGTCAACGCTGGGGTGGCTGTGAGTGTGCCACTGCACTCCAGCCTGGGCAAAAGAGTGAGATTCCAACTCAAAAAAAAAAAAAAAAAAAAAGATAAAAGTGTTGCTCTTGGGTTTGATAATTCAAAACAGGAAAATGAGCAGACTCATGGCTATGAATTTGATGTTTAAGCAAGTGGCTTAAACATAATAAGCACATTTGTGCTGATTACTCAATTTGAGAAAAAGAGCATGAACGAGGGTTTTTGTGGATAAGGGTGTAGGGACTGGGGAGAATCAGGTAATTTGTTTTAGATATGTTTAAACTTGAGATTTCCATTAGACATTGCTATGGACTGAATTGTGTCCCCCAAAATTCATATGTTGAAACCTTAACCACCCACATGACAATACTGGAGACAGGGTTTTTAAGGAGGTGATTCAGGTTAAATGAGAGTATAAGAGTGGAGCCCCGATTAAATAGAACTGATATCCTTATAAAAGAGAAAGAGAACCCAGAGATTTATTTCTTCATCTTGCGAAGACACAGCAAGAAGGTGGCTATCTGTAAGACAGGAAAAGAGCCCTTACCAGAGACTGAACCCTACTGGACCTGAATCTTGGAATTTCCAGTCTCACAAACTGTGAGTAAATAAGTTGCTGTTTTTTCAGACCACTCAGTCTATGGTATTTCGCTATGGCAGCATGAGCTGACTAATACAGTTATCTTGGCAGATTGATAGTTTGATATATTTTCTGATATTTACTTTTCTCCTCTCCCCAGTGCCTATTCAAACAGCCATGCCATTCTGTACTCAGTTGAATTAAGATGAAAATCTGACTGTAAAATCTAGAGAAAAGAGGAAGACTTTATGACTTTGAATCCTTTTAAAATGAAGAAAGTACCCCTAGTGTGAATAAAATGTTTGGGAGATACAATTCGACAGATCAAGCCTTTGTTTCAACCTCTCCCACGTCCCATTTCCATTTCCAGCAGCCAGAAAAGGAAAGATTCCCTGAGAGAAAAGGGAACAAAGAAGTGATGAGAGTAGAGAGGTTGATGGTAGAGGTCAAGAGGGTTGGACCTGGAACGAGGCCCATGCACAGACATGGAGGCTAGCTCAGCATAGAGCCACAGTGAGGGGCACTGCTCAGGTACCTAGGAGCCATGTGGAAGTCATCATCTGAAAAGTGTCCTGGCCTATCTTTATGTAATCATTGTTCATTCCTTGTGCCTAGATGCTATGCAAGCTGCCCTTTTCATCAATGACTTTTAAAAGTCTCTGGCACTTCTCCCAGGCACTGCACTACAGGAGTGACACCTGTAGATCCTTCAGATTTTGCTTGACCCTTCTCTGACATACCACATAGGGACAAAGAGACAAATCATTTTGCAATATCTTGGGGACTCCATAAGCCTTGAGAAAACCCTGGACACTTAATGGAAGATGACGGTCTGGAAGGGAAGAGTTTCCACGAATGTATTAAGTAGAAGGAATTGTCAAATGAGACCACCTTGTGATGCTTCCTAAACTGAGACAGTGATGAGATATATTTAAGTAGGTAGTTGGATATGGGTCTGAGTCTCAAAGGAGTCATGACACAAAAGGAAAGTGAAAATACGTACAAATGGATGAGATCACACAAGGAGAGTCACATCCTGAAGAATAACAGTAAAAAAGACCATCAAAGAAGAATGAAAGGAGTTGCATGTGTGATAGAAAGATAGGACAACCAATACAGAAGCCAAGGACAAAGAGGATTCTAGACATCATATTGCTGAGGGGTCTAAGAAGATGAGGATAGAAAAAGAGTTCACTAACTTCAAGACAAAGATTAACATCCATGAAGATGTGGAAATGGAGTCAGATCAGAGGATATTAAAGAGTGAAGGAGAGGTGAGGAAGTGGAGGTGGAATGCATGCAGTTTTTTCAACAAAGTTGAATATGACACAGGACAGAAATGGATTGTAGTTTAGCGTGCTTAAAGAACAAGTTTCCTTTCCTTTCTCCTCCTCTTCCTCCTTCATCTCTTTCTTTTTCAACATGGGAGATATCAGATGTTTAATCTGATAGGGATGTTTCATCAGAGAGGGAGAAATTAAGTAAGTAGAAGAGATAAGTAATCATAGAGATAAACTTCAAAATAAGGCAAAAGTGGAGATACTGCTCTTTGGCTGAAGGAGGGATTCTTTCTCCAACATGACAGGAAGAAGGAAGGTGAGGATAGTACAAATGCAGGTAGCCTATACATTTGGTGATGGAACTAAAACGGAGTTACTATAAGGTCTTCAATTTAAAGGGGAAAAAATGAGGTAAGATCATCAACTGACAGTACTTAATAGGTAAGGGAAGAAAAAGGCTTAAGTACAGAAGGAAAACTGGTAAGAGTTGTCTTAATTTTAAATTAAATCTAAAGAAAGACATAGCAAATTGCTGAATGTTGTTGAGAATTTCTTCAGAGTTTATGAGCACAAATTCAAAACGAAATCCACCTGTCTAGTTGTATGATTTTTCTTCAGTAGTGGTTCGCATCCTGATGAGATAAGAATGGATTATTTTTCAGGTGTGTAGTGGAAGGAGAAAGACAAAGAACCTGAGGTATTTTGTGACCGTACTGAGACTAATCTCCTCTGAGATAATGTTGCTTTCTATGCATACTTGGAGCATGTCTATTGTCACATGGAACTGTGTGTTGGTTTCATGTCTGCTCTGTCTTCAGAACATAAAACCATTGAGGATCGTCTCTGTTTCACCTCTATAGTTTCAAAAGTTGGTAGGCACTCAACAAATGTTTGCTGAAAGAGTATATGGAAAAATCATGGGAGATAAGGCAAGTTAGAAAAAGGTAATAGGCATGTTTTAAATTTTTCAAGCTATAGAGTGTTCTTAAGCACCTGAGTGCCCATGAAAATGGGAATCACAACCATAAACCCTGGAGTGATCAAATCCTAAGAGGAAACAAATGCCATCAAGGCACAGAATGCTGAAAACCTGTGAGACCCAGGAAGACCAATGGGCCCTGAAGACTAATGCCTTCTTCAACATGGGTAGAGGTAATGTAAACAATCCTCTGATAGTTAATGACTATATGATCTATTTCAGCATGCTAGGGTTTCAGGGCTAAGGAGTGTTTTACAACCGCCAAAAGGAGCTCCCTGCTGTAACATAGTAAGTTAAAATATGCCCAGCATAGGGTTTTAATTACAAAGGACCATAATAACTTACTTAGCTTGTCTGAACACGGGCAAAAGTAACTTCAGGAAGTGCTATAGGAAACTGGCAACTGGAGGGTGGGGGGCGGGGGAAGTGAAGTATCTACATACTAAAATCAGTTCATTTCAGTAGCTGTTTATTGAGCACCTACTGTGTTCCAGGCACTGTATTCAATGGCAAAACTCCCAAGTATGTAGCTTATGTCAAGACAGCCTGTTCTACTTAACTGGGGCAATGAGTCTTGTTTATTGTATGCATATGTGCGTACCTCTCTGTGTGTATAACAAATTACATTTACCTATATTCTACGTCAACCTTTCCAGAAAATGTTTATTAAACTTCTAGGTCTCGTGAGATATTAATAAATGCTCTGGGAAGGAAGATTTTCCAAACACAAATAAGTTTTGGAAGCATTCGATTAAATAAAACGAAACGGGCTTCTAAATGGCAGAACTTCTAGAAGGTTTTAAAGTGCTAATGTGTGTTATGGTTTTCTAAGGAAAAGGAAATAAAACAATAATTAATAATTGTCAACTGTTTGATTATAGACACATTTCATGAAACAACTGTTAACACCTCAGAGGTTGAGTGTTTCATTGTTTGAAAAATTCTGAATCACATTATAGTATGTGTTTTATATTTAGTATGCATAGTGTATATTACGCATGTATATACATATATGTTAACTATCTTTTTCCATTCTCATTTCATCCTCAATTTTGAACAAATTTTGGAGGTATTATACTATCAGTTCTTTTTTTTAAAAAAAGTTTCATCCTATTGAATATAGGTATTTTAATCAACAGCAAGTAGCTATAATTTTAATTATATATATTCTTAAGAAGTTTATTTTTTAAAATACAGAAATAAAAAAACATGAAACACTATATTTCAGTCAGGATGGCCATCATCAATAACTCAAAAAACAACAGATTCTGGAGAGGAAGTGGGGAAAAGGAATGCTTCTACACTGTTGGTGGGAGTGCAAAATAATACAACCTCTGTGAAAAATAGTGGGGCAATTTATTTTTTTTAATTTTAAAGATGTGGGGTACAATTCAACATTAGGTATACAAACGCTGATTATGCAGATACCCTTATCGATGAGGTGTGCCTCTCCCTACCCTAGCAGTTCCCCTCAACTGCCAATCTCACCCCTCCTCTCCTGGCAGTTTCCCATCACTACCATCCCTTTCTTATAGTTTTATGATAATTATTCAAGGCCCACTTATGAGGGAGAACATATGGTTCTTTGTGTCTGTGGTAGATCACTGAGTATGATTGACTCTAAATCTACCCAAGTTGCTGCGAAGTCCATATGTTTGTCCTTCTTGATAGCTGCATAATATCCCATTGTGTATTTGTACCCCATTTTTTTATTCAGTCCAGCTTCGATGGGCAGCACAGTTGGTTTCATGTTTTTGCAATTGTGAATAGAGCTGCAACAAACATGCGTGTGCAGGTATCTTTTTGGTAGAATGACTTGAGTTCCCCTGAGTATATTCCCAATAAGGAGATTGCTGGGTCATATGGAAGGTCAATTTCTAGTTCTTTCAGAAATTGCCGCACTTACTTCCAAAGAGGTTGCACTAGTTTGCATTCCCACCAGCAGTGTGGAATCGTTCCTTTTCCTCCGCATCCTTGCCAGCATCTGTTGTTGCTTGTTTTTATCAACGATGGCCATTCTTACTGCGGTTAGGTGGTATCTCAATGTGGCTTTGATTTCTAAAAGATCTAAAAATCAACCTTCCATGTGACCCAGCAATCCCCCTTCTGGGAATATACCCAGAGGAACTCAAATAATTCTGTAAGAAAGATACCTGGGCAACCTCTTTCAGGTCCTCTCCCGCTGTGGGATTTTTTTCTGTCTTCTTAAGATATCCTACTTTCAAAAAAAGAAAAGAAAGAAACCTGCACATGCATATTTATTGCAGCATTACTCACAATAGCAAAAACGTGGAACCAGCCATGCCGCCCATCAAAACCAGACTGGATTTTTTTTAAATGTGATACTTATACATAATGAAGTATTATGCAGCCATAAAGAAGGACAAAATTATGAACTTCATAGCAACTTGGATCGATTTAGAGTCTATTATACTCAGTGATCTATCACAGAAACAAAAAACAGAGAACCACATGTTCTCACTTATAAGTGGACCTTGAACATTTATCTTCACACTATAAGAAGGGGTTTGGCAGTAACAAGACACTGCCAGGGGAAAGAAGGGAGGAGCACAACATCAGTAAGGGTACCTGATCTCAAACCAGGCAAATGAGAACCAGAGGGAGGCCCAAACTTTACCTCTACAATGACCACTTATCTACTTAATCCTGAATTGTACCCTACATCTCT
Source organism: Carlito syrichta (assembly GCF_000164805.1). Lineage (NCBI taxonomy): Eukaryota > Metazoa > Chordata > Mammalia > Primates > Tarsiidae > Carlito > Carlito syrichta. The sequence continues at coordinate 183,253 of NW_007233076.1, forward strand.
AAAATAAAAAAATAAATATTATATTTCAAACTGGGATACAAAGTAAATGTTCTGTATGTCCCAGAAGAAGTACATTTTAAAATATCAATTAATTCAAGTATTTTGTAATACACGATATTTAAATTTTCAAAGTCTTGGACACTTAGTAAAATAACAATTGCTGCTTTATCTGGATACTTTCATCCAAAATGTCACAGTGTTCTACAAATATTTCTTAGGTCAGTTTTACAAATAATTTTCAAAACTTATTATGCCCACAGAAACTCAGTTTTGCCACCCCTGTTAGACCTGTCCATGTTTATTAATTTTAAGTGCTTATCCCTCCTAGATATCACCTTATTCCCAGTGTTATATCTGCCACCTTCAGTTGTGTAGAATAAGCCAGAATGCTGAAGCCCAAGTGTGGCAATTATACAGTTAATGGAAATCCATGAACCGTCAAATCAAATGATTCAGGAATATATGTTACATTTCAGGATTTATTTATCCTCAGAGATTACATTTACCATATCTTTTCACTTGGGCACAATTGGCATGGACTTAAAAGTCGTTTATAATGAAAGTAATTCAGAGTCAAAGGGAAGTCAACGAGGACCTGAAGAGTATAAAAATAATGAAACTCTGAGGACTCCCATGGCAGACCATTTAAACAAAACCAATGAGGGATAAAAGAGATTATACACCATTTATTTCCTTTTAAACACACTGGGGTTTTTTTTAATTACCATTAGTGCTTAAATACGTTTAATGGTTTCATATTATCTGCAGGATCAAGTCCAGTCTTTCCAATTTGGCAAACAGAGTCTTTCACCATATATTTTTTCCATCTTCATCCCTTACCATGTTACAGAGCCTCATTTTTCCTTTCCTCAGGGTATACTAAATTTATCACTGCTTCTCAAAAACAGGCATCCTTCCAAGCCCCCATACCTCTGTACCCTGTTCCTACTGTCTGAGATTCTGTTTCTTTTCCCTGCTATTCAAGATGCGGGGCAGATTTTACCTCTTCTCTGAAGATTTCTCCAACTCTCCTAGGCCATTTCTTTCTTTCTCCTTTTTTCACCCACAACATTTTGAATCTTTCTCATCTGTAGAACTATTTTTTACTCCTACTAGACTGAATTCCTTAAAATGGGAATGAATGGCTGACTTATTTCTGTATCTCTACCATCTACAATCCAGTGCCTGGCCTACAGAGAACTTAACAAATGTTTGATAAGCAAATACTGAAAAAAACGTTTAAATGAACAATTTGAACGAAGTAATTGTCCTGATACTTTATTGTTTAACTGTCATTAATGGGTAAATTGAAATAATAATAAAAATATATTAATCATCTGGGATCACACCATCACTTATTATTGATACAGTTTTGTCAGAGTGTCAGGATTTTCTTATCCTTGCTTGGACTCTACCTAAAATTATATTGTATTAAAAGATATAAAAAATAAGTCAAAAAAACTTTAGCCTTTTAATTTCTATAATGTGTTGACAATATGAAAATCTTCCCAAATTCTGCATTACTTTTCCATAGCACAAAGAATGTACAAATTTATATTTACAGATAATTGTCATTGATTTTGTTGAAATTATTCTTAATAATGGCAAAGGCTAGGGGAGGGCTTATTTAACACAATGTTACCACTAGATAGAAATGTAAAGCCTAGAAGTACCTAGAAGAATTGCCAGCAGACCCTAACATGGGTTTCTCTCATTCAAATTCTAAAGTTTTAAGATTCTACTATTAAAACATCAAAAGTTGCCATCTTAAATTCATGACTTTTCAGAAAAGTCACAAGGCTTTTTACTTACCCCCAAAAGAAGGTATTATAGGATGGTCACCATGAATTCAGTCTTACCCTACTAGTTACATGAAGGCTATAGTGTAATTCCTTAAATTACTCCCTAGCTGTGACACTATACTGGTCTTGTAAACCAACTTCATGATACCTGGGTCTGGCACATGAATATATAATTGAACATATAAGTATAGGAATAATGACCTCAGAGATTATGATAATGTTGAAAATGATAAAAAAAAGACAATCATTTGCACAAAAAGCTAAAATTGTCACTAAAGTTGCCTGCAAAGTGAATACTGAATACATTGTTGCTTTTTTTGGACTTTCTTAGACTCATATTTAAATTAGGGGGGAAAAAAACATTGTGGGACATCCTTAAAGATATTTTATTGTAAACTCTTTCAGTGATAGAATGAAGTTTTCTGTTTTAATATAAAGCCCTAAAGGATCAAGGACATTTCTGGGCTTGCAATGGGTGCTCAAAAACCAAAGTCTCTTAAATATAGAATAGTAAATTCATGCCTAAATATTTTGCTTTGTCAGAACTAATGGAGAAGTATCTCTTGTACTCCATTACAAGTCTTTTATGTTTGTGAAGTTAATTCTTTCATTTTTACAACTTGCCAGCAACTATGAAAAGGCTTAACCTTTAATAATTTGATTTTTGTTTAGGCACAATTACAACTGAATATATCATGAGGTTGATTCATCAGATGGAGTCTAACCTATAATAAGCATCTGTTTTTCACTCTAATTAATTATTCTCTCATTTTGAACATAAATAGTAAGACTTCTGAAGTCCTGGAACTTATTTCTTGTTCTAGCTAACATAAAAAAGAAATATATATATATATATTTATTTATTTATTTCTTGAGGGAAAATGTCCCTGAAAATAAACCAATCGCTAGTTGTTACTATGAGGGTGAAGTGATTACGCTGGCATGGTATTGAATACAATAGGTGGACGTGAGAGAAAGCATGCTCTAGTGAGACGGGTTCAGAATAATGCTAGCAAGTTTCTTTCCACACCCATACCTACACCTGCACCCACATTTCATCAAATCCTTTTTCGGTTTTTGCTGCAGTGTTCCATTAGTACTTAGAGATGAAATATGAATTTGTGATAAATTATGAGAACAGATAGCAAATTTCCTTATGACACTATAGTATGAATAATTCCACCATATTTTTCATTGCATATAAGAAAAAGTAATTCTAAAATTACTTCACTAGGTGCTAATTTAATCTATGCAAAACTATGAGCAAAATGGTAATTATAAGTCTTATAAAGATGTTGGATCTCAAAATCAATTTTATTTGGGGAAAAAGTCAGGAGCCTGTAGAAACATATCTCTAAAGCTATAGGTGACACATTCCTTGTGTAGCTACAGAAATAATTTTTATCATACGGCAAGACTCTTTTTTAATTTGAAAGAACATGCAACCTTACATAATTTGAAGTAAACTGGAAAGGCAGCATCTTTAGACCATAACCTCATGCAAATGTTATCCTCCAAAGCTAAGGAAACACATAAAGTTAAAATAACATTCAGACCAGAATGAGAATGATTGGAAGAAAGTGGCTTGGTGAAAATACTCATGGGAGAGAGAACACAAGTTTTTAGGTGGCCAAAGTCAGACTGACCTCAACGTTGGGGCAGTGCAGCCAGCAGGGAAATTAAGCCAGGTTTATTTACCATTCTGCAAAATGCAGAGCATCAAAATGCCAGATTTCCTTGGCAGAAATATCTGAAAGTGTGCATAATGGTATATCTCTTTTGAAGCTGGTTTAATAAATATTTTGACCAAAAATATAGAAATACATTGCTTCCCATAACTTTGAATTTAAGTTTCTCCTAATACCTCTAATACACACAAGCCATTTTCATGACTGAATGGCAATTAACATGCTGTTCTTTTTCCCTAATACCATGACACTCTTTTAACCTTCCAAACCAAAGTCTGATGACCCTATGGAAAAGAGCTAACATTCATGCCAATGGCTGGAAGGATGAAAACATTCTTAAATTACAACATTGCTTAATGACTGATGAACATTAGGTCATTAATGGGTGAGGTAAAACATGAAAAGTGAATTTTTTAGAAAGACATGGTGAGAGGCGGGAGTCCATTCACAGATGATAATGCAAAAGTAATCGCTGACAGCAGAAGATAGCTGCCATTCATAATATAACTCAACAGCATGTTACATCGAAGCCACCTCCCTTCTGGCATCCTCCCATGACCACATTATCTTTGTATCCCTCCTATTCCCCACCACCTACTTCTTCCATGAAAGTCAATGTGGCTGCCTCAGTTAGTCAGAAGGCCCTTGTTGAGTAGCTATGACCCAACTATACGTGCTGTGCAATGTATTTCACCATTGTCCTCACCCACTCTGTACATGCATTGTAAAATAGAATTCTAATCTAAAATCACCATTGCCATTGATGGCTTAGTTTGCAGATTCAGATAAGCTTAAAATTAATATCATCAACAATAATGCCTGTGATGCCCTAGGGAGTTTATTTTGTGGCAGAATTTATATAATTGATTTCTGTATTAATAATATAATTGATTTCTGTCTTAATAGAATCATGAATGATCTGAAAGAGTTATATTTTTAAGTTATACGTGACCGTATTGGAGCAAAAGGGTAAAGCAGATGTCATAAGGCTATTTGAAAATTTGAGAATTCACAAATTCTCATGGGTACAGCTCAAAGGAACACCAGAAGGCATAACAATTAACCTTTCCAGCACTCCTTTTGGAAGGAAAATAGAATCTGTATGTGCTGTTTCTCACTTAAGTTTTGTAATAATAATTTTGATTCATAAGTGGATGCCCAAGCTCTTCAGAAACTAAAGTCTTCAATATATAATGATTCCACAAAAATTTTAAGCTAAAATTCTTAAATAGAGGACAAAATTATTTTTACAGCATGATTGTTTTATTTTTGTTAATATTGCATTTTGGTAACTGTCAGACATTAGAGGTAAATAAAATTTCTTATTTCTTTCTGTCTCTAAGTTCTCCTTTTTTTTTTTTTTTTTTTTTTGAGCTGGGGTCTCACTCTGTTGCCTAAGCTGGAAGGCTGTGGCATGATCACAGTTCACCACAACCTTGACCTCCTGGGCTCAGGCAATTCTCCCACCTCAACCTCCTGAGTAGCTGGGACTACAGGCGTGAGCCACCGCACCTGACCCTCCACCCATCTTTTCTCTTTTCTCTTTGCTTCTCTCATACAGAGAAGCTAGTATAACTGATTAAATTCCCAGGCCTTACATTGGTCACAGTCCTATTGAGTAGCATTTTTAAAAAGGATAATACTTATGGCCCACTTAAATGTGGCCCTTTTGAACGTATCCTCCTCCTGCACAGCTTTGTCCAGTAAGCATAAAGACAGGTGTCCCAGTCTAGGAATCAATGTGAGCCCACGCTTCTTGCCCTCTCTGAGTTGAGCTTTCCTCACAAAGAACTGGCAGGACCAAGAGGTTGAGCTTGCAGAATTGGGGTAAGTACTAAATGGTACTTTCATTATGAGATGGAAACACGTGAAGAGAGAAAGTGAGCAACTCCTATACGAAATGAGAAAGTAGGTATGATAAAATGATTAGGAGATATTTAGAAAGTTCTACCATGTGTGATATAATGTAACTTCCTCTTTGCCACCTTATCAAGATATCCGCAATCAATACCTACAATATTTTTGAAGTTTTATGAAGTTTAGTTATATTTCTGTTAATACCGTGCTAGAACTGACCTTAAGGCAATTCATTCTTCTTCCAGTTTTGTGTGTGATCCTGAGAACTTGGCCAAATACTGTCATCCAATTTTAGCATTTCTTATATTGGCCATTTGGGTTAATGTGTTCTGAAAACTCAAGTCCAACATCATAGTGGTTTGTACAAAAAAAACACTGAAACTTAGGGATGATGTAAGTTATCCCATTTACAAAAAAGAAGGGGAGTGTTTTCCCATAATTACACTTAAAAATGTTTTTCATATAATAGTTATGATAATTTAGGAAGTATCTTAATAGCATTGAGCAAGATTACCTCCTGCCCTTAATTAAAAGTTGCATGTATTTATAGCATATTTATCCTGAATTCTATTAAGCAACACTGAAATTAAGAAATCCAAAAATGTAACTTTCATGTGGAGACAAGACCTGTTCCTTCTTATGTCCATAATTGTAATTGATCAGAATTGCTTATATGAATTAATGGACAGACCTCATGAGTTTCTAAAACACTTCAAGCTCCCAAAGGATTTTACCGAGGAAATAAATTATGTTAATATACATTTTTTAACTCCCAGCTTGATAAATGTAAATCTTAATAAATAATAGTAGCCATTTGCTGAGACCTTACCCTGCTCTCTTTGCAGTTCTAAATGCTTTAAAACACACATTCTCGTCATAGAACCTTCTCAACAGCCCAGCTAAAACAGATATCATTTTGATCATATTCTACACATGAGGAATTGGGCACAAGGAGGAAAACACTTTGCCCAACATCACAGTTAGTAAGAGGCAGAGCCAGGAACTAAAGCAGTTTAACTGACTGCAGACTCAGTACTCTTAATAATTATCTTAGATGAGTGCTGGCTTCCAATAAATGTTTAAAATAAAATCTGCTTCTATAATAATGTCCCAGTTAAAAAATTTTTGATATGGCTACTACCAATAGTAAAATATAATGTGTTCAGTCTTTTTAAAAAAGAGGATACTGTCCTAGTGATTGAAATGTTACCTTTGTTCCAAGTTCATCCTTTTTTTGCCAGCTCTGTGAAAATGGATCCGGACCCTTTACGTATTTCTTCTTTGCCAGCTAGCACTGAAACTCTCTCATTAGAAGGTGCTAGAAGGACATGGCAAGAGGAAAAGAGTTTCGTTTGCCGGTTTCCATGTTCTCACTGGGCAGGCTCTTGCAATGCACAGTGCCTAGCAGGGCCAGTGACCATCAAATTTCCTTAGCACAGCCTTCAAGTTGTTTTGTAGTACAATGGCTCTGACGAGACACCTCTCTGTGTGCATCTTCCCTCCATATTCTAAAGGGTGGATTTCTAGTAAATTCCACCAATGTGATATCACAGTGACTTCCGTGTCGCTGTACAAAATAATGCCTGAATCTCAGCCTTGGGAGAATGGAAGCCCTTCGTCAAGGTGTTTCTCAGTCTCAGGAGCAATAACTATTTCTTACTTCTACTATTCATGTATTCTTTAGTGTTCTTCTTACTTCTTATTAGCCAATCCCATAGCATACCAAGCCTCTGATACAGTTAATCAATTAATAATTTGTTACATTAAGCTTTTTCTATTCACATTACTGTGTGTTTTCTCTCTCCTAATTGGGCTCTGACAGATGAAATACTTATCTCAAGTGAGAAATCTTATTGAAAGTAATCTTGTAAGAGGCAATTAACTAGATATATTTTGTATAAAAAAGTACACAAAATATATTTTTTACAAACAAATGTACACTTGCTTTATTTGTTTTATTTGTAATTATTAATTCACTTGAAAAGAAATGTTAAATGCAATCATCATAAACCAAATCAAGTTGAAATTTGCAATATTTTAAATCTTATTATTTTATTTATATTTTATTTTCTATTTGCAAAATAATAGGAAGTAAATTTTAAAAGTAGCATGCTGATCATAATTAAATATTATAAAGCATTTACATCAATAATTAAATTTATTCAGAAAAATGAAAATACATCACATTAAATAGATGTGTGCTGTAATCGTTGTCTGTCTCTGTAACTTAGTATATATTTAAATGTCTTTTTACTTTGGCCATAAATGTAGCCTAAGCCCATATTTCACAAAGCCTTGGGAATGTTTCAAGCCAAAAATAAAGAAAAAATATTTGTTGAGTTTAAATGCTTTTAGCCAGTTATGCCTAGGGAAATACATATAGGAATGTAAGAAGGTCAATTCTCATATATTTGAAGTGAAAAATCAATCAGAAAGCAGTAAGTTTGTAGAATTTTGTTACACATATATTACCGGTAACTTTAAAAATCAATAGAAGTTAAATCTAAGGCAAAGTTGGCAGAGAGTAACTGATCTTCAAACATGGTGCGTTTCCTCACAGGTCTGAGCTATTTGGTTACTGTGATTGCATGGTGAACATCGAGGCATGCCTCCTGTGAAGCACATTGACCATTGAAAACATATGACTCTTAAAACTTTTGTTTATGCATGGAAGTGTGACTTTAAGGATTGGGGGGGGAAAAATCTATGTTAACGAAAGCTAAACTTTTCTGAAACTTAAGACCACCCTGTGCTGTGATTTTCTCAGTTCTCATAAAATAAACTAGGTCTTACTTTGTCATTACTTGGAAAGAAGACCACCAAAGAAAACCCAAGGTGTGACTACATGCAGTGATTCAATAAATAGGCCCTTTTTTGGAATCAACATTTAATATTGGCTTCAAAATAATGTTCCAAGTTGTTTCAACCACACACATAGTCTACATAGACCTCTTTGGTTCCCTGATTTCTGATTTAGATGTTGACCCCTTAGAGATCATGGAGAAGTCAAGGATTAAAAGCAAAAACACTGTAAGATTGGCTCAACCTTAAGGGCGCTGGGAAGGTGACAAGTTTGAGTATAGTCTGAACACAGATCCTTTCTGGTTGGAATCATGGCTCTCTCTCACTTGGCACCTTTAGTCTTAGGCAAGTCATTTCGTCATCATTGTCGTCCTCCTCCTCCTCCTCTTCCTCCTCCTCCTTTTCCTCCTTCTTCTTCTTTTTTCCGTTGTCAGGGTCTGGCTCTATTGCCCAAGCTGGAGTGCAGTGGCACCATCATGGATCACTGCAGCCTCAATTTCCTAGGCCCAAATGATACTCCTGCCTTGGCCTTCCAAGTAGCTGAGACTGCAGGAACATGCCACACACCTGGCTAATTTTTTGATTTTTTTATGTAGAGAAAAGTTCTCACCATGTTGCCTAGGCTGATCTCAAACTTCTGAGCCAAGAAATCCTCTTACCTTGGCCTTCCAAAGTACTGAGATTAGAGGTATAAGCCACCACACCTGACCTCGCTTAGTTTTCCTGAGACTTGGTTTTCTCATCTGTAAAACAGAAATAAGAAGTCCAGCTTCACAGAGCTTGTGTGGAGTAAATTAAATAATCGATATAAAGTGTTCTGCACACAGTGAATCGAATGTCAGTTCCTTTCCCCATCATCCTCCCCAGTTCTGGGAGCCCATTTTTACTCAGCACCAGTTTAAATGCTCTGACATGTAGTCATGAAAACTAGAACAAAAAAACGGGGAGATAGGGAGAGGAAAGTGGAGGGCAATAGAGAGAGCAAAACGAGTTTGTTGTTGTTCTCAATTTTTTTTTAATGTTGATGCTCTAAGCTTTCTGCCACTGTGTTTCTTGACATCATACAACACATTGCAAAAGGAAGTAAACAGAATATACTTCACCACACAATCAAAGCACAGTTTACCCAAGAAACCTTGTTCCAGGTGTTGTATATCTTTTAAGTTCATAGGCAAAGAAATGTCCATAGGATGTGAAGATTCTAATTATTAGAATGTTTTTACTCTGTTTTTAATCACATAGCATAAAACAAACCATGCTAACTTTCTGGCAACACATGCACACACACATACACTTTTAAATATTATATTATCATTTGTATTATTTCACTCATTCCTTTTTCATAAAGCATTTGACATTGAAAAGACTTAATTATTCCACTGTCAATTTTAAACAATGCAAAAAAGTAAAAACTTTCATTTTAAAGTAAGTCAAGTTTTAAAGAAAGGACAACGTATTATATAGAGAGAATAAGAAAAAGTATTTAAAAATACACTTGAACATGGAATTCTGAAAAGGGGTCACTTACTTGGTTTTTGTCACTGCCAGCACCATAATTTTGTCTATAAAGCATATTTTGCCCAATGCAAGCACCTATTTGTGGTATTTACATGTGTTTTTAAGTAGGACATTTATGAGATTGACTAAAGGATTTATCCAGAATAACTAAGCTCATATTCTATAATAATTATGTATGATTTTTTGCACTTTTACATAAACTAAACATAAAAATATCAGCATTCGGATATTCATCTCCAGTTTTTCCTTATTCAAGAACTGGCAATAACCTGTATCCAGTGTGGGTCTGGAAATAGACTTTGATCCTGAAGATTATCTTTCGTATGTCTTATGTTGTTATTCACACAGTCTGATCTTTACCAGTATTTCTTGTTCTTGGTTCTGGGTCCTGATTAGTGTTCATAAGTAAATCTTGTTAACCTAGTCCTGATTTTCTTTGTTATCCAGTAACTGCTCTGCGAGATCAACATTCTACAGCTCTGTTCCTTTTTTCTTTCTTTTTTTTTTTTTTTGATAAAATAAAATCATGACCTTTCTAGAGTCATAATTGAAAATGAATCCTCCCTTTACTCGGCCCTTGACACCTCATTGTACAATCCAATTTTACCATTTTATACCCATTGACAACACCGTCGGTCACTAAATGACCAATATTGAATGTATGACATATGTAAGTTGTTAAATTCAATATTTTTATATGAAACCTATAAATTTTCTTTTAGACAGATGTAAGTATGGCACATTTTTACCATATCTACCAAAAATATATTTTGACTGTGACTCTTCCAGACATATATTTTTAAATGGCTATTAGTATTTTATAAGAAGTTTCGACATGAGTCATAAATATGTAAACTGTTTGAGAAATAAGAAAACAAAATGTTGGAAAGTAGAAATTGTTAAAAAGCACTCAGGTCAGTTTTGACCTCAAACTTTACTAAAAATGTCTGAAATCAGTGTTACAACCCAAAGCCATATGATTCATTCTCTATGGAACAAGATTTCACTCCATCTCTTAAAAGTATGTATGATGAGAACATGCTTGGGGCCTGTTAAGAGTATACTTCAGAAACACTTGTTTTATGTGTACAGCAATGTGAACCAACAAGTATTTGAAAAATGCAACCAAAAGAATCAGAAGGTGGGCAAACTTTGAAAAGGAAGAACACATGATGTGTTCTCCGAGTTTTCACAAACTCATAGAAAAAGGATAAAGGTTGGAAACATAGGAGAATAACATAATGATACAAGGAATGTTGTATCATTAAAGGGAGAAACCAAGATAATAAGGAATCATTCAGAATGTAACACAAAACTTTTTTGATTTATTATTTTTGAAATAATTTTAAACCTACAGAAATATTTGAAGAATGGTCCAGGAAACCCATTTGCATATTTCATCCATTAAAGTTTTTTTTTTTTTTTAATTTTAAAGATGTGGGATACAATTCAGGGTTAGGTATACAAATGATCATTATGCAGGTACCCTTGTTGATTCATTCATTTTTTAAGAAACATTTTGAAAAATTTGTTTTGTCTCTGAAAGTTTTACTGCTGCTGCTGCTGCTGCTGCTGCTTCTTCTTCTTCTTTTTTTTTTTTGAGTTGGAGTTTCTGTCTGGAGTGCAGTAGCATACTCATGGCCACCTTAGCATCGACCTGATGGGCTCTGGCGATCCTTCTGCCTCAGTCTTCCAAGTAGCCGGAACTACAGGTGTGCACTACCATGCCTGGCTAATTTGTGATTTTTTTGTAGAGATGAAGTCTCACCAAATCGCCTGGGCTAGTCTCGAACCCACGGGCTCAGGCAATCCATTCGCCTTGGCCTCCCAAACTGCTGGGATTACAGGCTGAGCCACCCAGCCCAGCCAGATTTGCTTCATGTTTGCTTATATAACCACAGTACAATCATCAAATTCAGTAAGTGTTACATTGATACAGTACCTTTTATCCAGTTTTATTTAAATCTTGCCCATATTGCCATTATGTCAGTTGTTCCAGTAACATTCTTTTTAAATGTTTTTTTTAATTTTAAAGATGTGGTGTACAATTCAGGGTTAGGTATACAAATGTTCATTATGCAGGTGCCCTTGATGAGGTGTGTCCCCGCTCCCAGGGCAGTTTCCTTCAACTACCAATCCCACCTCCCTCCCATGGCAGTTTCCCACAACGGTCAATCCCTTTCTTATAGTATTATGATAATTGTTCAAGGTCTACTTGTGAGTGAGAACATATGACACTCTGTTGTTTGTTTCTGTGATAGATCACTGAGTATGAGAGACTCTAAATTCATCCAAATTGCTGCAAACTCCATATGTTTGTCCTTCTTTATGGCTGCATAATATTCTATTGTGTATATGTACCACATTTTTTTAATCCAATAACATACTTTATAATACTTTTTCCCTACCATCCAGGACACAGTCTATAATTATATATTGCATTTGGATGTCTTGTCTCTTTGGTCTCCTCTAATCTGTAAAAGTGTCTCAAACTTTCTTTTTCATTTATGACATTAACTTTAAATACACACACACACACACACACACACACACACACACACACACACACACACACACACACAGTGAGAAGTCCTGAAGTCCCGCTAATACCAACATCAATTCCAATGCTACCTCACAAGTTTCTTCCTTGCCATCCCGGTTCCACATTTGTACCTCTCTCTGCAGTGACAGCCCAGGCTTTCAACACCATCAATACATTCATTCGTTTTCATCTAATTCTGTAATAAAAGCAAATAGTTTCAGAATTTCTACACACATGTTCCTAGAATCTACTCAAAGAGTTTAAGATACTAAGCAAAGTACTGTGTTAAATAATTTGGATTAGTTCTTTTTCTCACTTTGGTGTGGTTATTTATTTGAGATATAATTATTTATTTGAAATACTGTTTGTATCAGTTTGGGATATTTTCCTCATCTTATTGATTTACTTTTATTTTTGAATATATAGAATATTCACTTGCTTCCAAATGTCAAAACTGTTCGCAAAGGTGTACTCAGAGAAGTGTTCGTCCCTCCTCTATCCTTTCTGCCCCATTCCTTCCTTACGGGTAACCAATTTTAATGTTTTCTGATTTATCCTTATGATTCTTTCTGAAAATGTAAGCAGATGACATATCTATTTCCTTATTTCTTCAGCATTATTTGCAAATTTTTTATTTTATTTTAAATATATGGGTAAATTTAAATATATATAAATTATATATAAATATATATTAATAATATATAAATATATAGTAATATATATTAATTTATAATATAAATTTATATTGTTTCTATTAATATTAATTTATATATCATATATCTATATATTTTATATAAATATATTATACATAAAATATAATATATTTATATATAATATAAATATATATTATTTATATATATAAATAATATATAAATATATATAAATTAAATATATATTTTAAATATATGGGTCAGGATTAGGTATACAAGTGGTTATCGTACAGGTAAAGTTTGGGCCTTCCTTTGGTCCCCTCTATGCCTGGTTTGAGATCAGGTAACCTTAATAATGTTGTGTCTTCTCCAACCCCACCCCAGTAGTATACCATTAATGTCTATGCCTTTCTTAGAGTATTATGGTGAATATTCAGGGTTTGTTTATGAGTGAGAACATGTGGTACTCTGTTCTTTGTTTCTGTGATAGATTACTGAGTATCCTCAGCACTCTTACATAATAGGTAGCTTACTATATAGATTCTTCTATATTTTGCTTTTTTCACTTTACATACATCCTAGAAATATCTTCCTATCACTTCATAAAGCTCTTCTTCATTATTTTTTTACAGCTGAATTATATTCCATTGTTATTATGCACACTTTTTCCAACCAATATTTTATGTTTAAGTATTTATAATTATTTGAAATTACAAACTATACTATAATAAGTAATCTTCTGTATATGGAATTTTGTATGGTAGGAAAGGTCTTCAGGGTAGACTGGGCCAAAATGTAAGCACATACAGTGTATAGTTTTGTTCAATTCTACTTTACCTAATATTAAAATCTAATTTTTTAATTTTGTTTTATTTCCATTTGCCTGGCATATCTTTGCCTGTTCCTTTATTTTTAGTTTTTTTTTTTAATTTCTGCATGTATTTGGTATGTCTTTTGTGTACAGCTTTGAGTTATATTTTGCTTTATCAGGCAATTTGAAAATACCTTTTCTTTTAATAGGTGATTTAGACCCATTCACGCTTTTATATGTCTTATATGTTTGGTATCAACTTTATCATATTATGTTATGTGACAATTACTTAGTTTATTATTTTATTAGTTGCATCTACCATGTTTTTTCTATGTTCTTTTCTATTTAATATTTTGTTTGGTTTAAGAAGAGTTGTATTTTTGACTCACACACCCAATTGTGTTTTAATACTCAATGTTGACATCTAATCTCTATTAAAAATTAATGGCCTTCATTAATAAGCAATTGGTTTAAAAATGCTCCTGGACACTAACAAACACTTTTATTACACATTATAAACTCAGTTTTAACAAGGGTTTCAGAGTGCAGGCCACTGTGGGAGAACATCCCAGCTGGGAAAGAATGAGGCCAAATCCCATCTAGATTTAAATGATGGCATTCAAGGACAATATTCTTCTTGATTCTACTGAACTCAGTTTGTAAATAAATTATCTGGAAAGACGAGAGTTCAGAACACTTCACATCACCTGTCTGTAAAGGTCGGGTTATTATGGATACCCCACCTCGTCCCAGCCTCCTTGGCTCCCACACTGTTATTTTGATACAAGTAAAAGTTCAACTCCCCAGCTCAAGTCCAGTGCCTCCTAATGAGGGACGTGTAACACTATCCAGGTGTCTCCCCGCACAGTGACCAAAATGCCGTGGCTCCACACAGCCTGATTTATGTCAGCCTGGTTAAAAATCACCCACATGTTGGAACACCCCCCCTCCCGCCCCGTGGAGATTGTGCACTGGCCCTAGGCCACAGCACTCTTCTTCTCTTTCTTCTGGTTTTCTTCTCCCTGCCTGGAATCTGTGGTTGGAGGGACGTGCTGTGTATTTGTGGAATTATCCTCATAGGAACACAGCGAAGAACTTTGGCCTCCTTGAAATAATTTACACCTAATTTAGTCTAAGGAGCATGGATGATGGGACCGCTTTATAACATCAGCAAGGAGCATCCCTTGCAAGGTTTTTCATGCAGAGTTGGAGTGCATGCAGCAAACAATTTCCGTCTTCTGGGGCTAGAAAAATCTCTCGGAGTAAGAGATTATTTTTGACATTATGGTTCTAAATCTTTAAAAAAAAATTTTTTTAAAGGCACGGCAGATGGCCTGGGGCCAGTCAGGAAACCCTTAATCACCCAGAAAAACAAGGAACAGGAGAGGTCATTATTCTTAGTGGGTCAGACTGTAAAACAATGTTTTCAAGTCCAGATTGATAGCAAAGCACCTTGAAATATCTCAGGCAATTATGAAGAATAAGCCTGTTCCAAAATGCATTATGCAAAAATGTCTAGCCCGTTTTTTCTTAAACAAGCAAAACTGCCTAACCGTCTTTTAGCCTCACTGGAGAGTTTTCCTGTTGTCCCTCCCACTGAATTATTTCACCATGGTTGATGTGGGACCATGAATTGATTAATCCTAAACGTCATAAAATGTAATGGAAGGAGAAATGAATTGGGGACAATGTGCGCAGACTGATTCATTTTCAGGCATGTAATTTGGTTCTAATATCTTCCACCTGTGAGTGTGCAAAGACTCTGAGAGATTGACTAGAACGCCTTCATGTGGGTGGGCTATATTGGACCAGAGTCATAGATCCTAAAATTAAAGGCAGCAGTAAAGATTAAAAAGAAAGTGAAAGGAATATTTACAGAGCCCTGCAATGTACCCGGTTAACTGTGTCTAAACTCTTTTATCACATCATTATATCATATATACGTTAAATCACTTAATACTGACAACAACTGTGAAACAAAATCATTGTTATCTATATTCTTGTAAGGGAAGTTAACTGTGGCTCTGAATGTTTAAGTGACTTGTCCAAACTCACACAGCTGGCACATGGAAAAGTTAAAATTCCCTCCCAAAGTCCATGTTCATTCTAGAGTTCCACACAAGCAATGGGCAGGTTCATATGAAAACAGAGCCTAAAACATGATATACCAAAATATGCGATAACATGTTATCATCATAAAAATTAATAATAATGTTGATCTATTTTTGTGTCACTTTTACTGCCATTTCATCAGTGTACACCTGATTTTATCTTCACAGGTAAAGGAGGAAGAGGAAAAATAAGGACGATCTATACTGTTTAACTATTTACCTGTGCTTTTATGAATTTCATTCATATTCTAAAGAAACTATGATTAGACATAAAAGGAAGTGATTATAAAAACAATTCTCTTTTAAAAATAGAAAGAAGTCAGGGGGAAAATAATTGTTGAAATCACTAGAAACAGTTGATTCTTATGGCAGTGAATATAAAATTTGATTCTGTTCAAGAAGATATTAACATGTATTTGAAAACAATAGCAAAAAATGAGAGAAAGAGGTTTTGCCTTTCATTTGTGTTATTACTTAGAAGACAAAAAGAGAAAGATGGGTAGCTTTCAAAAAGGGACCCCTACAAAGAGAACAATCCCAAATTAAAGAATTGATACCCAAAATAAGAACTGAATGTAGGGGGTTGACATCAAACACAGGAATAGAGAACATCTAGGATAAAATATCTAGGATGACCAAGTTCAAAATGCCTTAAAATGCTTAAAACTACACAGGAAAGGCTGCCAGGGGTTTTAATTATCTGTTGAACACAAAAGCCTTCAAATGAGCACAGACAAGTGTGTACTTTAGAAAGCTCTCACGTTGAACAAGAACATGTTAATAAGTGATTCATGTCATGGATTAAAAGCTTACTATTCACATTCTAAGTGCTCCCATAGAAATATATTTTGGAATTTCTTAGGGCTATTTTCAAAGGGAAAGCAATGGAGCATCAAAAAAGTAGCACGCACTAGAAGTCAGGCAAAGTTGTTATAGTTCAGCTGGGTTACCAGGGTTCACGATTGAACTTACATGACTCCCAGTTTCTTCATCCACGGAATAAATGAATGTAATCATATATTTTCCAACCATTTCCAAGGGTGAAATTCTTAGTGTGCTATATTTTATCAATAATTTTTTTAAAGATAACTTATAATCCTTAGTTCTGTAGACTCCATTCTCCCCCCCAAAATCAGGCTAAGGGTTAATAAGAAAGAACATGGATGGGAGATCACATTTATTAGCAACTCCAACAAATTATAGACATATGTTTCATTTGACCTTAATATTTATAAAGTTATATCCTGCTGATAGGGCTTTAAAAAGAATGATATATAATGTCTCTATAGTATAATTTTTTTCACAACTAGCATATAAAGATGAATATTATTGATGCGAAGATCAAGTTTCTTGACTATCAGTAGAAATCACTGCTCATGTGTTAATTAATCTTTAGAAACCTGGTGAATTTTTGCTCAGATGAGAAAGTAGCTGCTGTTAAAATGAATCAAAATGAAATGTATCAGGTAAAGTTATGCATAAAAGGTAAAAGCTATAGATTTTAATAACTATAAAGTGATTTGGTAAAAGGTTATATGAATTTAATTACAGGACTTATAAATTACTAGAGGAAATACACACCGATGAATATGAAAATGTATACCTACATATAATGTAGTGAAGATTTTTAAAGGAAATAATAAAATTAGAAAGTAGTGTCTAAAATATGCTGAAAGTATTAGGACCACATGTCTACAAATCAATATGGACTAAACTCATATTTAAAGAAGGAAAAAACTCATTTTGGATCACAGAGTAAAACCCTACTAAGTGTTATTTGCAAAAACATATTTTAAAAGTTGATTTGGAAAGGTTAATAAGGTGATCATAAGATATAACATTTTTTTAAATGCACACAAAATGAAAGCAGAGTAGGGTAACCAGAATTCTAGGATGGCTCCCAAGATTTCCTGCTCCCTGATACATATGCCCTGCATAATCTTTTAGACAGTGAATATAATGGGATTTATTCCCATGATTAAATTATGTTACATGACAGCCTTAAATAGGGACATTTTCTAGGTAGGCTCAGATCACATGAGCCCTTTAAAAGCAGAACATTTCTCCAGTTGGTGGAAGAAGCAAAAGTCAGAGATCTGAAGCTCTAGATGGATTTAATGCACCATTTATGGCTTGAAAATAAAGATTCCCACACAGTAAGGTATATAGTCAGCTTCCAAGAAATTCAAGTAATCCCCAGCAGACATCATGCACTTTGATTTCAACTGTGAGAACCCAGTCACACTGTACCAGATTTCTGATAAATACAACTGTAAAGTCATAAATGGGGGTTACTTCAAGCCACCAAGTTTGTGGCAACTTTTATGCAGCAACAGCAAACTAATATCGAGAAGAGGCTATTTTAATATCAATTTAAGTTTGAGTTGAAGGCATAAAATAATAAACAAGATCAAACAGGCAGCTTATTGCAGAAATGATGTAATTCACAGTGACTATAAACTTTAATGTACTATCTTAAGTTCATATTGGGTCAAGCAGACAAAAAAAACAAGTAAAAGATATAGGAGACCTAATAACATAATTAATGGAATAGTTCTGATGGATATATTTGCACTTTTTTCCTAAAAAAATAAAACATTTTGACTTAAGTGATAGTGGAATGTGGTTTTCTTTTTTAATTTCTAGTTTTAATTCGTTGCTTTTAGAAAAATTGCCTGAGATTGCATAATATATGGCCAATTTTTGTGAATACGACATGATTACAGTGTAAGAATATTACTCCCACTATAAGTATACAAATGTTAACTTATGAGAAGGGCAGAGATAAAATAACCATACAAAAATAGAAATTGAGAAAATAACCTAAAGAGATCCTGAAGGAATCCTGATAGTTAAACAAAGGAGAAACGGGCCTCTGAAAAGGTATTTCTAGAGCAGGAGAAGGAAAATCAGGAACTTGAGTTTCTAACATAGGAAAGATTTTAGGGCATATGCTTTTAGGAAGAAGGGCATATGGACAGTATCAAGTGCTGCTGAAAGTTCAAGAAGATAAGGAATAAGAAATCTCTCTTGGATTTCTTGACAGTAAAGATTATTGATGACCTCAGCGAGAAACATTTTAGTGGAGAATATGAGAAAACGAACAAGGTAAACTTTTTGGAGATTTAATAATTAACAGGAGAAGCGAAATTGGAGGTAGCTGGAAGGGAAAGTGGTGCCAAAGGGGAATTAATTTTTAAACAGATGAAAATCTGACCAGATTAAATGCCTGTGGGAAGGATCCAGCAGCCAGGGAAAGGAATTATGAGAAATAAGGGCTTATGAAAGGATTGCTTGAGGTATACCTGAAAGCTCTCTCTGTGTCTAGATGTGAAGAAAATAAATAAGGCTGAAAATTAGAACTAGTACCATAGTACTAGTGAATGGAAAGAACATTTTTGAAGGCAGTAAATTCAGTTTATACCACAGGCTATTTTGGAGGATATGAGCAAGAGTGGTTTTACTGTGGCATGCTCTTCCATAGCATCCATATTCTCACCATGGTCTAATTGGAAAACTGGACTGAGAATTAGACAAACTTAGGTTTGTACTCTCTTACATAGCATGCAAGATTTCTGAGTTGGACAATTCTCTCTGAACCTTAGTTCTCTCACTCATAAATATGCATGCAAATTTCAATATCACAATACTGTGATTAGGTAACTACAATGACAAATATAAGCTATGTAAGATAGTGGCCAGCATATAAAAGATTAGGAACAAATACTAAATATTCACCACCACTCTCTCCACCCTAACACACACACACACACACACACACACACACACACACACACACCAAACTCTTTAACTATGTTCATACTCTCTAGTTCTGACCTTTATGCCATGGTCTAAATGTTTGTGTCCCTCCAAAATTCATATGTTGAAATCTAATCCCTAAAGGGTTGGATTTAGAGGTGGAGCTTTGGGGCACTGACTAGGTCAGAGCCCTTGTGAATGGGATTAGTACCCTTATAAAATAGATTTTGGGTGAGTAACATTGTGTTTTCAGCCCTTCCGCATGTGGGGACACATAAAAGTCACCATCTATGAGAAGCAGGTCTTCATCAGACACTCAAACTGCTGATTTGTTCTTGGAGTCCCCAGACTCCAGAGTATGAGTAACAGATTTCTATCATTTACAAATTACCTAGTATGCAGTATTTCATTAGAGAAGCTTGAGCTGACAAAGATACCCTATGTCTTACCCAAATGTATTGCCACGTGTAAAAACTAAGTTGGAGCTGATATAAAAATGAGGCCATGACACACAGAAGAGAGACAGAGATAGGCAAATAAGCAGGTACATATCTAGCTAGCAAGATAGGTAGCTTAATGGATAGGCAATATTGTTTCAAATTCACCTTTTGTAGGCAATTTGTAGACAGCTTTGAACAAGGTATTCCAACATTTTCCTGAAATTTTTGCTAGAATTTCATTTCTTAGTTTTCTATAATTATTCTGTTTTAGATGTTTCCATTTCAGAGTCATTGTTTTAGATGTTTCCATTTCAGAGTCATAAGAGTGAGAACTTTAACTGGACAGTTATGATTATTTTAATGGTAAACAATAGAAAAATATCTTCAATGAAGTCAAACTTTGGATAAAATTTAGTGAAATGTCATCAGTTATTAGGCTGTAGGAATATTTTAGGGATATATTTAGCCAATAGTAATTTTTTTTTTTTTTTTTTTTTGAGTTAGATTCTTACTCGGTTGCCCAGACTGGAGTGCAGTGGCCGCTCCCGGCCACCACAGCCTCGCCTGCTGGGCTCCGGCGATCCTTCCGCCTCAGCCTTCTGAGTAGCCAGAATTACAGGCAAGCGCTACCACACCCGGCTGATTTTTTTTTTTTATTTACTGTAGAGATGAGGTCTCGCTGCCCAGGCGGGTCTCGAACCCGCGGGCTCAGGCAATCCACTCACCTCAGCCTCCCAAAGGAGTGGGATTACAGGCTGAGCCACGGAGCCCGGCTTCAATAGTAATATTATAGGGAAGAAATATTTTTATACATAATACATATGGTAAAGGGAGTCTATCTCTACAAGATTACATGTTTAGAACAAAATTCATCATTCTCTTTTGTTTTGTTTTTTTTTGAGTTGGAGTCTCACTCTCGTCACCCAGGCTAGAGTGCAATGGCACACTAATGGCCACCACAGCCTTGACCTGTTGCACTTAGGTGATCCTTCCGCCTCAGTCTTCCAAGTACCTGGAACCACAGACGCATGCCACTGCGACTAGCTACATCATTCTCTTTAAGGACTGTTATAGTAAAAGCTGAAAACTTGTATCTCATATGCATGCAAACAGTTCCGCACTTAATAACCATATATTGACATGTATGCAGGTATGCATGTGTATATATGAACATAATGTGTATATATAGTAACATTGAATTAATAGCAATAGGTAGTTAAAGAAGTGTTTATATAAAATGAAATTTGTTGTATTGCTCTGAAAGTTAACAGAGCTAGATCTGAACCTTTCCCGTTTATTAGCTGTATTAGTCTACATTCTCCAGAAGACACACACACACACACACACACACGACTTATCTGAAGATATTGACTTACGTAACCCTGCAGACCTGACAAGTTCATCACCTGTGGGGAAGGCTGGCAGGCTAGAGATCTGGAAAAGAGTTGTAATTCAAACTCAAAAGCGGTCCTTTGCAGAACTAAGAAAATCCAGTGTTGCAGTTGAAGTCCAATTGCAGTCTGCTAGCAAAATTCCATCTTTCGTGGGGATAGTCAAGCTTTTGTCCTATTCAGGACTTCAGCAGATTGGATGGGATCCACTCGCAATATAGAGAGCTATCTGCTTTTTTCAAATTCTACTAATGTAAATGCAAATTTCATAGAGGCACCTAGAATGATACTTGACCAAATATCTGGGCCTCATGGCCCACCATAAGCGAACACATGAAATTAACCATTACACTAACTTTGTAAGCTTAAGCAAATAACCCTATCTGAACCTCATTTTGTGAAATTAGGATAATATTGACATTTTAGTTTTGTTTACTTTCAATCAAATTTACTAAATTTTATGGTATTCCTTGAACTTTATCTAGGGCTTCATTTGGTATGATACCTAAAACCATACCTAAGTATGTGTTAATGATCAGTCATTCAAACTCTGCCATTCTGGAGCAATCATCTGCTGTCAAACTCGTACTTTGACATGTTAAACAAGCACAAGTTCACTGTTTTAAAGAACGTTTCACTATATTTCCCAACCAAAACCAAACTAATATTAAGGACCTTCCATTTGCGAGATTAAAACAGAATTTTTAAGGGCAGATGAATGCAGCCAGATAAAATAGAAGCCGCTGTTAATCCCTAACCTTTCCTCCACATTTAACCAAAGACTCTTTCTGAGGTTTGCAGAAGTTTAAAGTTTTCCCCCATTATTCTTCATTTGTGCCTCTTTCTGCAGTTTTGGGTTCCAGCTGGAATCAAATATCCCCAGATACCCCAGATGAAGCTTTTCTCATTAGATCTACAGTCCAGTTTTCAAGATATGAGAGGTTCAGGAGTTCAGATAAGGTTTCAGATCCGCAGCCAAGCACTTGAATGCTTATCTGAACTGAACCCTCCAAGTTTCGCCCAATATCAGCCCTTATAACTGGAGTTAAATCTGTATTACCTCTAATTAGCTCTCCAGGTTTTAGACACATTTGGATCTCGCACAGCATTGAGATATTACACATTTGTCATTTTGCATTTTTTTGTGAAGATTTTTGTTTTGTAATATTTTAACAAATTAAACTAAAGTCAAAAAAGAAAACAGATAAAGAAAAGCTTAGTCATATATTTGCCAATTACCCATATTATTTTATATCTAAAGACATACAAGTTTTAGACTTAGAAATGGGGATAACCCAAGTCTATGGCACGCAGAGGCATACAACATAAAGCTACAACTCACTATTTTCTTTTTCGCCAATACAATCAGCATGTTTAATAGGTAAGTGTTTCAGAATCTAGATGGAAACCAAAAGTAGACAATCCTTTTAATTTAAAATGAAGCTGAGTGTGGTAGCTCACACCTGTATTTGCAGCACTTTAGGAGGCCGAAGCAGGAGTTCATCTCGGGAGTTCAAGACAAGCCTGGGCAACATACCAAGACCTCATCCTTACAAAAATAAAAATAAAAACAATCATCCAGGCAGGGTGATGCATCTCTGTAGTCCCAGCTACCTGGGAGGCTGAGCCCAGGAAGTTGAGGTTGCAATGAGCCATGGTCATACTACTGCATTTCAGCCCAGGCAACAGAGTGAGACCCCACCACACGTAAAATAATTGACATTCGAAAAAAAAGAGGTGGGGGAGTTCTGGTTCAAGATGGCAACTGAGCTGAACGTAACTCTGTTCTCCCGCTAGAGATCCCAATATAATGACAGTAAAAAATAAACCTATAACACTGAAGAGGGTAATCAGTTGGTTTATTGCAACAATGTTGTAAATAAAAAAATAAGTTGAGAGAAGTGATGTCAACAAAATGATAAGCTGGAGTTACCTGGCACTTGTTCCCCACTCCAACAAAAAAGAGACCAAAACAACAAATAAACAACTGTATTTTAAGTAGAGAGACTGAAGAAGTATGCCGAAGAGCACCAAGGGGACAGCAAAATCCCTGTGGAGCATGGAAGTCCAGAATAGAGCCATAGCGGGGGAGGCGGTATTCTGCCTCTGCCGCACTGACTCTTCTTCCAGGATTGGCTTGGAGTCAGAGAGACTTCTTATTATGGGGACAAAGTAAGTTGGAGACCCCCAGCAGTTCCCATTGCTACCACAAATATCAACAACCCTTGCTACAAAGGTCCCTCAGTCCTAACAGGCCCTGAATTGAGTTTGGTGAATATCCGAAAGTTCTCACAGGTACATTGCCTTAGAGGAGGAGACTGTAGTGAATCCTAATTCCCACCCTCACGACCTAAGCTGCTACAGCAGCTAAGTGCCATCTTTAAACTGAACCCACTATTAAAATGCATCCTGCCCTGAAAGGTTGTAGCAACTGACTCTCCATCCCTAAGATCCCATCATTTTTTCACCATATTCACATGGGTGTCTAAAACACCACAACTCCCAGTTACCTGGAGTATAGACCAGATGAAACAATCAAGACCCTGGTACTTAAATCTGTGCAGTACAGCACCCTCCCCTACCCCCAGGGAATAGGTGAACCTGTACACACACATATGCCCTCACATTGCACAGCTGGCCGGTGTGTGTCCCCATGCTTGACCCTACAGTCAGTCCTGTGCCAGTCCAGGGCCAACCAGCCTGCCACACTCACAGTGCAACTATGCTTAGCCCAACGGCTGGTATGGAAGAAGCCCCACTCCAACAGCCAGACTGCCTCAAGACCACCAGCTATGGCCATATGTATAGCCATACGCAACTAAGTTCAACCTGACAGCCAGCCTGGCAATGGCTTCCACCTCCCCAGAAAACCCAACAGACAGCCTGTTGGCCCTTTGTACCTACGCATGCTCAGCCCAACTACCAGCTCAGCACCCCACCTGCAGCCAAACTTCACTACCACGGTCACAAGCTCTGGCAGCCTAGATCACCAAGGCAATCACAGAAATCACTGACAAGGGTTACAGCTAAAGAAAGTACATGAAGATCAGGCTACTGAATTCACCCAGAATGAAAGCCAATGTGCCACGCCCCACTAAATTTCTTGAACCTATCTATAGGAAAAAGTCTGTCCCTATGAAAACTACTTTATAAAACTGAAAAAAAGATGCTATTCCACAAGATGCACAGACCAATGTAGAGACACAAAAAACATGAAAGAGCAAAGAAATGCCCCAAAGAAATAAGTCCCCAGGAACAGATCCCAAAGAAAATGACATTTAAAAATACCTAAATAGGAATTCAGAAAGTGATCTTAAAGAAACTCAGTGAGAGACAAGATAATTCAAACAAACAATTCAATAAAATCAGATAAACAATTCATGAACTGAATGAGAATTTCAATGGTGTGACATAAACAAAGCTGTAAAGAAAGTCTGGAGCTAAATAATTTGATCAATAAAATAAAAACTACAATTGAGAGCTTCCACAACAAGTTAGCTCAGACAGAAGAATTTCTGAACCTAAGATAGGTCATTTATAATAACCTAGTCAGAGGGGGGAAAATAAGAATATAAAGGCCTGTGGAATTTATGAGCTATATTAAGCATGTAACTTTTCACATTATAAGAGTTCCAGAGGGAGAAAATATGAAGAAAGTCACAGAAAACCTAATTAATCAAATAAAAGATGAAAAATTCCCAAATATTGGGAGAGATATGGACATCCAGATTCTGGAAGCTCAAAGTTCCCCAATTAGATTCAACCACCCATCTCAGAGTTACATTACTACCAAATTATCCAAAGTCGAAAACAAAGTGATAATTCTAAAAGCATCAAGAGAAGAGCATCGTTTAGACTATCAACAGGTTTCTCAGCAGAGATCTTGCAGGCTGGGAAAGAATAACTGATATTTTCCAAGGGCTGAAAAATAAAATAAAAGAAAAACATACAGTCAGGAATGTTATATCCAACAAAGCTATCCTTTAGAAATGAAAGAGAAATAAAATCTTCCCAGACAAGCAAAAGTTAGGTCAATTCATGATCACTAGACTGATCCTACAAGAAATGCATAAGGGAGTGCCACAACTGAAAATGAAAGGATAATAATTACTATCCTTAAAAAACGGGAAAGTATAAAACTCACCAGTAGCAATAAATTCATAAAGCAAATTCAGAATACCCCAGTACATTTACGGGGTTATGCAAATCTCTCAATTCTCTAGTATGAAGATTTAAACTCAAAGTATTCAAAAACAGCAGCAACAATTAATAGAAAGGGACACTTAATAGATAAAGAAGAAAATTAAGGTAACAAAAATTTAAATTGGGAGAAGAAGAGTCTAGAGTTTTTTAATGTGACTAAAGTGGCTACCAGCTTATAATGTTCTATTATGACTACAAAACTATTTGTTAGTCCAGTGAAACCACAAAGAAATTACAGCAGATTTACAAACAAGAAAGAGAAAGAAAATAAAGCCGTGCGTGACAGAAAACCACCAAACAAAGGTAAGCGGAAAAGAAAGAAATAAATGATCTATTAAACAGCTAGAAAACAATTAACAAATTGACAGCAGTAAGTCCTTATCTATCAATAATAATATACTTGAATGTAAATGTATTAAATTATCCAATTAAAATGCATGGAGTAGCTGCATAAAAGAAAAATAAGACCCAACTATATTCTGCCTACAAGAGACTCATTTTAACAGAAAAGACAAACACAGACTAAAGGTAAAGGAATGAAAAAAGATGTCCTATGCAAATGGAAACCAAAATTGAAGAGTAGTAGCCATATTTATATAAGATAAAATAGACTTTAAGTCAAAAACTATAAAATGAGACCAAAAAATTTCGTTATGTAATGACAAACAAATTGATTCAACAAAAGGACGTAATAATTGTAAATATACATGCACTCAACACCAGAAGATCCATATATAAGTATAAAGCAAATATTATCAGATTTAAAAAAGATAGACTGCAATGCAATTATAGTATATGACTTTGGCATCCTACTTTCAACTATGAACTGACTATATACACAAAAATATCAACAATAAAACAACTTGAACTGCTCTATACACCATGTTACCCTAGCAGATATTTACAAAGTGCTCTGCCCAACAACTGCAGAATACACATTCTTCTGAACTGTACATAAAAATATTCTCCAGGAAAGAGCAAATGTTAGGCCACAAAACAAGTCTTAACAATTAAAAACAATAGTGATCCCAACAAGTATCTTTTTTGACCACAGTGATATAACACTAAAAATCAGCAATAAGAAAAACTTCAGACACTTTATAAATACATGGAAACTAAAAAGATACTAAGCAACAAGTAGGTTAATAAAGAAATTAAAAGGGAAATTAAAATTTTCTTGAGACAAATAAGAATGAAAGCATATCATACTAAAATGCATGGAACACAGCAAAAGCAGTTCTAAGTGCAAAGTTGGTAGCAATAAATGACTACACAAAGAAAGAAGAGAAGATTCTAATAAGCAATCTAATATTTCCCCTAAAAGAACTAGAAAAACAAAAACAAAATAAACCCACAATTCATAGGAGGAAGGAAACAATAAAGCTCAGAGAAGCAAAGCAATCAACAAAACAAATACTAAGAAAAAAAAGTTAAATGGTCACCAAAATAGTTTAAAAAAAAAACCCAAAATTGAGACACCTCTTACTTGACTAAGGAAAAAAAAGGAAGACTCAAGCAAAAAAATTGAGGTGAAAAACTAGACATTACAATTGATATCACAGAAATACAGACACACAAAAGACTATTTTGAAAAACTATATTCCAACAAATTTGATAACAAAAAGAAATGGATACATTCCTGAATTACAACCTACCCAGATTAAATTATGAAAAGCTAAAAAACTGAACAGAAAAATGAGTGAGGAAACTAATCTATCATAAAATTTATTCTATCAAAGAAAAGTCCAGGAACTGATAACTTCACTGCCAAACTCTAACAAACTTTTAAAGAAGAATTAATACCAATTTTTCTTAAACTATTCTGGAAAACTGAAGAGGAAAAAATACTTCCAAACTCATTTTATGAGTCCAACTTCAAGTTGATTCCAATACTGGGCAAGGACACAGCAACAACAGAGAGAAAACTACAGGCCAATATTCTCAATGAACATAGATGCAAAAATTCTCAACAAATACCAGCAAACAAATACCAACAGTGCATTAAGACGATCACTCCCCATGATCAAGTCAGACTCATCCCATGGATGAAAGGATTGTTTAACATATTCAAGTCATTACAACCACACTAAGAGAAAGACAGACTAAAATCATATTACCATTTTGATAAATGAAAAATAAAGTAATGACAAAATTTAACATCCCTTCATGATTAGGAAAAAAAAACTCTCATCAAATTAGCTATGGTATATATATGCCTTAACACAATATAGGTCGCATATGACAAAAACACAATTGCATCATCTGAATTCTTCTAAGATCAGAAACAAGTATGCCCACTTTTACCACTTCTAGTCAACATAGTACTGGAAGTTCTAGCCAAAGCTAGTAGTTAAGAGAAAGAAATTAAGGGCGTCCAAATTGGAAGAAAGAACATTAAATTGTCCCTGTTTGCAGATGACATTATCTTATATATAGGAAACCCTAAGATGCCACCATAAAAACCCAGGAAAGCTGAAGGATACAGAATAAACACATAAAAATCAGGAGCATTTGTGTATGCTAATAGTGAACTATCTGAAAAAAAATCAAGAAAACAGTTTCATTTACACTGACTACAAAAAAAACATAAAAACCTAGAAATAAACTTAACCAAGGAGGTGAAAGATCTCTACACTGAAAACTATAACAAAAAATTAAAGATGACACAAATAAATTAAAGATATGCTGTGTTCATGGATTAGAAGTATTAATAGAGTTAAAATGCCTGTGCTACCCAAAGCAATTTACATATTTTATGCAATTTCTATCAAAATGCCAATGACATTTTTCACAGAAGTACAAAAACAACCCTAAAATTCATATGGACCCACAAAAGACCCCAAATAGCCAAAGCAATCTGAGCAAAACTAACAAAGCAAGAGGTATCATACTACCTGATTTCAAAATATACTACAAAGTTATAGTAACCAAATCAGCATAAAAACAGACACATAGACCAATGCAACATAACAGAGAGCCGATAAATACATTTATGCAGCTACAGCCAATAGATTTTCAACAAACATGCCAAGAAGATACAATGTGGAAAAGACAGTCTCTTCAATAAATGAAGTTGAGAAAATTAGATATCCACATGCAGAAGAAGCATATACAAAAATTATATACAAAAACCAACTCAAAATGAATTAAAGATTTAGATATAAAACCCAAAATAATCAAACTACTAGAAGAAAACATGGGGAAAATGCTTTGCTATCTTGGGCTGGGTAAGGATTTTTAAAATAAGACCTCAAAAGCACAGACAACAAAAGCAAAAATAGTCAAATAAGATTATATCAAACTAAAAAAACTTTGAACAGCAAAGAAAACCCTTAACAAAGTGAAGTGACAGCCTACAGAATAGGTGAGATATTTGCAAACTAAACATATGACAAGGGAGTTAATATCTAGACCAGGCAGTTTCCACCCATGACTCGTGAACCTCATGTGGCTGAAGACAGCTAGTAATGTGGCCCCATAAAATCTTTTAAGATCATGTGTTTTTTAGCATTTATTTTCTTCATTACCTCATGTGTAGTTCCATTTTTGAAGTTCACAATCACACCTTATTCATGACATAGCTTTTTGGCAGCACATGCATTTGTGAGCAGCTGTTTTCAATTGTGAAGCACGTGAAGAGCAAAATTCCAACAAACAGTTCTGATGAGCACTTTGAGAATTCACTGAGAACTGCAATCACTTCCATCAAACCAGACATTGATAGATTAGTTTTATAAAAACAAGGTCAAATTTCCCAGTTTTATACTGTTCTCATTTTTCTAAACTTTATAAAAAAAATATAAAAAATAAGTTTTATTATGTACATGCACTAACTATGTTATATAATTCATGTGCACCCCAAGACAATTTCTCTTTACTCAATGTGGTCCAGGGAAGCCAAAAGACAGGGCACTCTTGATCTAGACTATGTAAGGAATATAGCATAAATAAAGAATTTAAATAACAGCAAAAGAGTCAAAGATTTTAACTGAAATTTCTCAAAAGAAGACATACAAATGGCCAACAGTATATGAGAAAATGCTCAACATTGCTATTTATCAGAGAAATAAAAATCAAAACCACAATGAGATATCATCTTACCCCAATTAGAATTGCTATCAACAGAGAGGCAAAAAGTAACACACGCTGGTGAGGATGTGCAGAAAAGAATTCATACACTTTTCTTAAGAATGTAAATTAGTACAGCCATTATGGCGAATTTTATGGAGGTCTCTCCAAAAACTCAAAATAGAATTACCGTATGACCCAGTAATCCCACTCCTAGGTATATATCAACAGAAAATAAAATCAGTATATCAAAGAAATACTCAAACTTTCATGTTTATTACAGCACTATTCATAATAACCAAGACATGAAATCAACCTAAATGTCCATCAACAGATGAACGATTAAAGAAAATATATATAATATTTATCACATTAAAAATATCTATAATTAATTATACATAAAATAAAGAATCATACTGAGCAATAAAAAGAATAAAATCCTATCATTTGCAGCAACATGGATGAGGCCAGAGGACATTATGTTAAGTGAAATAAGTCAGGCATAGAAATATAAATACCACATGTTCTCACCAATACAAGAGCTTATCAAAGTGGAGAAAAGAATAGAGGTTATTAGAGTTTAGAAGGGTACTGGGTTGGGGAAGATAGGGAGAAGTCCATTAACCAATACACAACTATTAGTAGACAGGAGGAATAAGTGCTAGTGTTCTGTAGCACTCTTGGGTGAACACAGCAAACAACAATTTAGTGTATATTTTTAAAAAACTAGAAGAGAGGATTTTGAATGTTGACAACACAAAGAAACAATACATGTTTGAGGTGATGGACATGTTAACTACCTTGATTTGGTCATTAAACATGGTATACATGGATCAAAATGTTATTCTGAATCATATATATATATATATATATACATGCCAATGAAAAACAATACAAAAATGCAAAAATATTAAATATGGAACAACCATACAATTCAATAGTCTCACTACTGGGTATATATCCAAAGGAAATGAAATTGTGCTATTGAAGAGATAGCTTTACTCCCATGTTTATTGTAACACTACTTACAATAGCCAAGCTATGGATTCAACCTAAGTATTCAACAATGGTATGTATACACAATGGAATACTATTTGGTCATAAAAAATAATGGAATTCTGTCATTTGTGAAAACATGGATGAACTTGGAGGGTATCATGTCAAGTGTAATAAGCCAAACACAGAAAAACAAATTCCACAAGAGCCCATGAATATGCAGAATCTAAAAAAGAAGTAGTTATTATAGAAAGAGTAGAACAGTGGTTACCAGAGACTGGGAAGCAAAGGATGGGGAGAGGTTGATCAATAGGTACAAAGTTACAATTAGATAGGAGAAATAAATTCTGGTGTTTTATTGCACAGAAGGTTGATAATAGTTAACAGTAAAATATTTTATATTATGAAATAGCTAGAAGAGAAGCTTTTGGATGTCCTTAAAGAAATGATAAATGCATGAAGTGATAAATATACTAACTAACCTGTTTGGATCATTACGCATCATAGATGTATATCAAAACTCTAGTTCATAATTATGTGCATTTATAATGTCACCTTTTTAGATTAGCAATTTTTAAAAATGAAAATATGCCTTTAAGTCTGAGATTGCAGACTACGTTCAAAAATTTGTTTTAGCAAACCCATTTTAAATTTGCATTTTTGTAAAATACTGATAGAGAAAATATGCAAGGTTATTCTGAAATTCAACATTCTAATTTTCTATTCACTTTTTAAGCAGAGTTCTTTTATCTCCTTTCCACCCCATGTTCACTTAGCTATAACACAATGACACATGATGTTGTTTATCATAAGAGCATTAATAGGTGGCTAGTAATGAAAGAAGATCAAAAGTGACTGATGTCAAACTTTTTCGCTGATCTAGCCACACTGAGATTCAGCCTCTGATTCATTTGCTGAGATAGATATTAAGAATGCATGCTTTATTATTATTTTTAATCAAAGATGGGAAAATTAAACCTTGAATCCTACCCATAAAAATGTATCACTATAAAATCAAAAATTTCCTACAGTATTGCCATTATTATTATTACCATTATTATTAAACATACGCTATGTGAAAACATAAAACCAAATGGAAGGGTGTTGACATAGTTAAAACAGCAATAACGGGGCAGCCCAGATTTTGCAGGAGGGGAGGGACCACAGTGAGAAGAAAGCTGACTTTCTTGTCAAATGGGAAATGGTCACAGGCATAGAATCAACAGGCACTCAGTGTCGAGAGTGAGAAAAGAAGCCAAAAACATGGGCAAATTAGTGTTGTGATCTGCAGCCATCATTGCTGGCATTACTGATTATCTCACTCGCTACCAAAGCATAGCATTACTTTGGATAATTCCTGTGGGACACCATCATTCAGTTACTGGGCCTTACTCAACATTTAGGTAAGGATTCTCCACTCACAAGAGTAAACTTTGCCTCTATTGCAGGAAAAAGGAAAGCAAATTATCAAGAAAATAAAAGGCCAACGCAGGAATTACAAAAAGTAAATAATTCAAACATGGAAACATTCTAACAATTAGAGAATCTAAGAGAAGGGCATACTGTATAAGTTCATTGTACTATTTTTGCATTTTTTGTGGGTTTGAGTGGTTTTTTAACTTAAAAAGTTAAAGTATCATGATAGCCTTTTGAAATACACATTATATGATAAAATCATTTTGAGGAACATATCACAACTCAAGGGAGAGAAATTATCAAATTTTTGAAAAGAATCAGTCCTATTTCTGATAACTTACTCCCCTATTTTTGTGACTTAAGAAAATTTCCTGAGTAAGTCATTGGCTCTTGTTTTGAATGTCCTACAATGGTTTGGGACAGGAAGACACATGAGAGTTAGGTTCTAGGGTTGGAGCAGCCAATTAACTCCTTAGCACTCACTTACATGGATATCTCTGCACCTGAATGTCCTCATCTTTAAAATGTGTGGAAGGGGTTTGGTGGATAACTTTTTTTCCTCTAAGCACCCTACAGCTTTAACAATCAGTGGTCCCGACAAAGATTAAAAAACCAACAACATATTTGACCAAAAAAATGAAAAGAAAAATATTGGAAAATGAAGGCTATTGAACTTAACGAGCATGATTATAAGACTGTTCAGGAATCTTGCTGAAAAAGTCTAGCAAGAATAACAGGGATTACGGCAAAAGATGTTCTATAGAGGCATAAATAGCCAAATAACTTAAAACTAATAATATGTATTAGGTAGCAACTGTGTGTAAGTATTTTGTTCAGATTTGGAAAATAGCAAGAAAAAAAAACTAAGGTATATTCCCTACCTTCCTGATGTGTACTGACTGGCAAATGTAGAAAACAAGAAAGGAAACAGCTGATATATGGTTGGGGTTGTGAAGCCATAAAATAAATAAATAGACACTTTCGTGTCCCCCTCCATGGGTTTAAGTACAGAAAAATTTACTAAAAAGCAACCTACACCTCCTTCACATTTCTTGCAGAGAAATGTTACCCTGCAGCTACTCAAAATAGTCTCTGTCACCGTGTAATGTTCTAGAGAACAAATATTTCAAAGGAAGAACACAACACTAAGATGGAGAGGTGAAGGAGCAGAGAGGCATGTCAGAAATCAAATAATTTCTTCTTGTTGCATTATAGAGTTTTCCATTAAGGAAAGGAGTTTTCCATTAAGAAATAATATTTATTACAAGAAATAGACATATCTAAAAAGATCTGTTGAAAAAAGGGAAACTGAATGCAAATGGCCAAAAACCAAAAGCCAGGGTAGCATTGTTAATCAACATTTGTATACCTAATCTTGAACTGGACGCCACATCTTTAAAATAAAAAAATTAAAATAAAATAAAATGAAGGGGCAGGAGTGGGTAATACTTACATGGCCATATGTCACTTAACCAAAAGGATGTGTTCTGAGACGTGTTATTTGGAAATTATGTTGCTGAGAAAACGTCATAGCATATACTTAATGCAAATAGATATGGCATATACCTACATTTTCATTTATATATTTTATTTGGAAAGCCAATTGTCCCAGAACCATTACTGAATATCAATCATTTCTCCACTCAATTTTCAGTACCAATATCAAGCACCATATATCAGGTTTCTATATATGCTCTACTATATAAACTTATGGGACCACTGTCATACATGTAGTCTGTTATTGATCAAAACACTGTTTTATGACACAAGACTGTATTTCTTCTAACTCTAGAACTCTATGACCTTATTTTTTATTGATTTTCAACTGGCAAAAGGTTCCAAAACTCTTTTACCTTCTACAACAAACGTTAAAAACCTGTATATAATGCTTCATGACCCAACTGGAGTTCACACATAGAGAGATTTGGGAGTGATTCTAATTGAGAGGCTCAGTTAAGTGTAGTTCACAAGCATGTCAACATTCATATAGACTTAGATCAATAGGAACTTAAGTATTTCAAAGACAAAAAAAAGATGTATACAAAAAGACTGATATTTATAAAGTAAAAATTTGGAATTAAATGGCGAACACCATAAAACACTCTCAAAAGTTTGTAAGAAGCCTCTTAAAATATTGGCATGTTTTGAAAGTAAAAGTATGAGTAAACCCCAAAACAAAGTGTAGGGCCGAGGAGGTCCTGCCACTTGAAGGCCATGAACAGCAGATAGGTCCAGACATGACCTTCACTGCTGCAAGAGGCTTGAAGGTAGAAGGGCTCAACATCAGACTTTGTGCAGAAGCTGCAAGAGGTTTTCACAGGGGTGTATTTAACAGAAGAGGAAGAATGAGACGAAACAAGAAATCCTGATTCAAAATAAAAGATCTTTTTAACAGACGGGAAAGTGTCCAGAGACATATGAAAAAGCATTGGCAAAACAGAGACCAGAAAGATTAAACACATTAGGTAGTCCAAGAGGAAATTCAGTGTATAGGGGAAAAGGAATCTAGTATTGAGTTTTTTAAGAAATATATACACAATACTTCTGGCAATATTTTTACTTCTTTGATAATAAGAGAGAAATTGCCAATACATAAATGTAGGCAACATATGAAATAAACACAATATCTTCAAAACTCAAATAGAATAATAAATGTGAAAACATTTTGTGATGTATGAAGCAAAGCGTAGATGTAGAACATTGCTATTAGACTATACACCATTTGCAGCCAACCATGGTGGCTCACACGTGTAATCCCAGCATGTTGGGAGACTGAGGCAGGAGGATCCCTTGAGGCCAGAGCTTCGAGACCAGCCCTGTCAGCATAGCAAGACCCATCTCCACAAAAAAATAACTAAGTAAAAATTTTAGAAAACAAAGGATACACGCTATTTGCTTTGTAGATATTTTCAATCTATGAGTAGCATGTGGCAGAAAAAATTGAAGAAAGAGAAAAAAAGATATAAATCTCAGCACACATCAAATTACAATCAAGCAACACAACACATCTGCAGTCACTTAAAAAGTGAAGCTTCTTCGGATTATCAGCTTAAGATACTGCTGCAAGTGAAAAGATGCGTATTTACTAAAATAAATCTTCCTTTTAAGAATGTTTTGGTAGCACAAAAATCATCTTCAAGCTAAATTCTAACCAATAGAAACTTTCTAAGATAAAGCATAGTCACAGCGTCTTCTCCGTTCCATATTTGCTAGCCTTTCCTCTTTATATCAGACCATTTCTCTTGTATCCAAGAGTAAAGACAGAAAGGGTGGGGGAAGGCGAAGGTCACGCCGGTTAATTTATTCATGCCAGTGTTTTTATTAAGCTGCCCATTGTGCCAAGCACTAGTCTAAGTGCTAGAAGAAAGCGAGGAACAAGAAAAGCAAGGTCCCTGCTCTCAATGGGTCATATATTTTAGTGGGAGAAATAATCAAAGAAGATGAGACAATATATAACTACAGACATAGGTCTACAAATGAGAAAATATTAGCTAGTTATAAATGCTATGCAAATTAAAATAGAGTGAACAGATGACTATATTAAACAGGGTAGTCAGGAAGAACTCCTCTGAAGAAGAGACAGATCTAACATGGAAGAAGGAGCTAGCCATGTAAAAATTAGGGAGAAACCAATTCAGGTAGGAAAAAATACTCATTCCAAGGCTCTGAGGTGGGAGCATGGTGTGACTTTTGAGAAGTACACAAGTGGGTCTGGGGCATTCCTAGAAGAAGAGTGGATGAGTGGGAAGATGGGGTGATCCTAGGCTTGTGGTTGAGGAAAGATCATGTAGGATTTTATAAACCAGGAGAGGCATTTGGATTTTAGTCTAAGAGTGATAGGAAGCATTGCTGGATTTTAAACAAGGGAGTGATAAGATCATATTTAAATGTGAAAAAAATGATTCAGGCTGATGTGCAGGACAAAAGAGGAGACCTGAAGACAAAGTAGAAGTTACTGTCAGTTCAGATGAGAGAAGATGGTGCCAGACAGGACATCAGCAGAGTAGATGGAGAATGGGGACAGATTTGGAGTTTTTTTAAAAGGTATTTATTAGAAAATATACCATTTAGTGCAATACATCGAATTGAGACACTCCAGAAAGGAAATTAAGCTGGGACATGTACCAACATCATTTCTCCATGGAGTCATGTAGATTTAGAGTTTCACAGAAAACTATCAAAGACGGAAGAAACTATTGCTCACCATTTAACAATCATGTAGAAAAATCGATCAAATTACCAGTTATCTCACAGTGTCAGGGATTATCTGATTTTGGAGATCTGTTTTAGATCATTTTTGTCTTCAGTTTGGTGGCCCAGGATCAGATATGTTAAATTGACAAAATTAATAAGTATGAGAAAAGGGAGACTGACCCCCATTCATGAGTACCTATCTTGGCCAGAGATGGTAGTCTATTTTATTCAGATATTCCTAACAGTAGCCCTGGGAGGTATTATAATCTCCATTTTATAAGTGAGGCTTAAGGAAGTTTTAAATAAGTTACCCAGATTCACAAGTAATAACAGAGTCAAGATTCTTAACTCTGTCTTAATCCAGAGTCTATGTCCTTTCCACTTTGTTGACACTTGTTTTTTTTTTACCAGAAGGCTGGTGATTTCTATCACATGTTTTTATTATATAGTTTGTGTTCACATGATACCAAAGCACTCAGTCAAAGAAGGGAATAAACTAATGCATTGTGTTTAAATATTGATATCTTAATGATGAAACCCTATCATCCCAGTAATAAACAAATGTATCAAGCTATATTTTGACTTCTAATTTTTTCGTCAAATTTTCAAAAAGTTTCAGCATGATTGGTTAACCAGTGCCTTGAGGGTCAGAATAATTGCTGGCCCAGGTATTTTCCTTCCTTTTAACCATAAAGTTAGTATTCCGTAAAAATCTCATATTCTTCCCCAAATTCTCACTTTCTTCTTTTCCTCTTGACTTCTAAAACGGTGAATACATAAGAAGCTGAGTTTAAAGTCACTTTAAGAAGGGAGGTAGGATTAACGGCAGTCAATATCTGTCTGGGGAAGGGGTGGCACACCTCATCAACAAGGGTACCTCCACAATGAATATTTGTATACCTAACCCTTAACTGTACCCCACAACTTTAAAATAAATATATATATATATATTTTTAAAAAATAAACAAGCCTATAAAAATGGTCTTCTATGAACATAATTGCTCCTCAAAATTGTTGCTTCATACAATATACGGCCCTCTTTAGCATAATGCCATGGCTACTTCATTTAGGACATCTAACCTTGGAGAACTTCTCCTCATAGTGAAGATTCTCACTTAAGGGTAAACATTTCTGTGGCTTTTGTCTGCATGAAGAACATACAAAATAATGAAGGGCAGACAGTGAAAGCTAACAGCTTCCATTTGACTCCTATGTGCTGGGACACTATACAAATATTTATTTTTAAGAAAAAGCTGATGGAATTTTGTAAAAAATGTTTGCTCCAATTTGAATGTCTTATTATTTTCTATTTTCTTAATCTGTAAATATTTGCTCTACTTTTGTCTTCCTTACCTGAATCATTTCCAAAACCTTCACCTCTAAATTTCTTCCTTACACAACTTCTTCCCAAACTGGGAAGCTAAAAGTGGAGCTAACTCTTTTTCAAAGAAAAAAAAAATGTTTAAAAATAAACCATGATTTTATGCCTGCTTCTTTTCCTCACAAAATGAGACAAATAGACCAAAAAAAAAAATTGCTCCTGGGGTTAAAA
Source organism: Carlito syrichta (assembly GCF_000164805.1). Taxonomy (NCBI): domain Eukaryota; kingdom Metazoa; phylum Chordata; class Mammalia; order Primates; family Tarsiidae; genus Carlito; species Carlito syrichta. Next base: position 221,053 of record NW_007233076.1, read on the forward strand.
AAAAACTATAAAAGACCCTGGGGTTATTTGAATATGGTAGTAATATTAAAGATTAGGAAGTCACTGATGATTTTATCAGGTATGATAACAGTATTATAATTAGGAAAAAAGAGCTAAGTATGTTGGCTTATAGTGTAATCCCAGAAACTAAGAAGGCTAAGGTAAGGGATTGCTTGAGCCTAAGAGTTCAAGGACAGCCTCAGCAACACAACAAGACCCTCATCTTAAAAAAAAAATTAAAAACTTAGGATTGCTTGAGCTCAAGATCTGGAAACCAGTCAGTCACAAATGTGCCACTCCTCTCCAGCCTGGATGACAGGAAGAAAAATATCTTTATTCTTGGAAGTATACAGAAATATTGATGGGTGAAGTTTTATTATGTCCTCAAATTACTTTTAAGTAACTCAGCAGAAAAATGAAATCGTACAGATGTACAGAACGTTAAATCAAGCATGGCAAAATTTTTAACTATTAAATCTAGGTAGCCATATATGTGTGTTAATCAGAACTAATGATCTGCTAGAGCAAGCATCAATAGTAAGGCTACTGATTAAAATGATCTGTACTCTCAGATCAGTATTATTAAAATTAAGATGCTATTGTACTAATTTTTAGACTGCTCTGCATCTTTGAAATTTTTGTATTAAAATGTTGAAAAAAATAAACTAAAATGAATTATTCCCAAAAAATCACCTTTGAGAAAAATGTTTAGAGTGAGTGGAGGCAACATCTGCTAATGTTAATTATTTTCTTGCCAACCTAATCAATGGGTTGACTACACAATAGGTTTTTAAAAATTGAAAAAAGTAATTTAGTCAAAAATACTGTAAAGTTAGAAAACCTATGCTTCATGTTGCTAAGTGGCAAAAGTCAGGAATTCTTGAAACATCCAAGAAAACTACTTTATCAAATTATCCTAAAGATCAATGCATAAATTCATTTGCATGTACATCTTGGAATTTGAACATATTCATATTAAAAAACATTATTTGTCTCAGTGCTTCTCAATGTGCATGCTCATCATTATAACCTTGTGAAAATACAGTCTACGGTTCAGTGGTTCCAGTGGGATTTGAGAGCCTTTATTTTTAACAAACCCCAGTGATGTTACTGGTCCACAGATTACCCTTTCGATAGTAAATGTCTACATTATGCCAAATAACCAGTGACAGTCAAAAATGCAAAAAAAAAAAAAATCTATTTCCCACCAACTCTTTCCCATTCAGAGACTTATAGGTACTTTATATATCTAAATATTTGAAATCATGAAACAAAATATGTTCAAATAGCTGAGATTTTCATTTTCTCACAAATGTCCATGTACATGGAGCTGTATGTCATTCTGCCCATTCTTTGGATCAACTATATAATGTACAAGTATAATTATAAAACAAAAAGTCAACTTTGCTATAATTTATATAATATTCTAAGTGGAAAATAAAATAATTTGTATTATTCTGAACATTTGGTAACATTCCCAAAGACTCAATACTTTTAAGGCAAGTCTTTAACATTTGCTTGTATATTTTGGAATTCTATTAAATTAAATGTGTATTCTTGATTATAATAGTAAAATATTTTATATTTTTAGTACGTTAAATTCAATTATTTGTCTCTACTGTACTATATTCATGATTTGTTCAATTTTTTCAGTAAAATTAGTATAATTTGGCATGCTTCCTTTAAAATAATTAAATAATTTATAATATAGAATATATGTTTAATATTGTGAGTAAATTAGAAGCATACTATCCAAGCTTGATCTGCTTGAGAGTGTTTCAATACTAGCTGACTTAAAGTTTTGGTGGCTGTGGAAGATGGTATTTTCCAAAAATGGAAACATGTACAACATCTGTATATTATCCCATTCATATACTCCTTTTTACAATGTGCTTGACACTCCTATCAAAAAGTGGAATCTGTATTCATTTCCCTTGAATCTGCATTGAAAATTGGGACTAACCAGACCAATATAATATGGCAGAAGTTATACTACATGAGTTTCAAGAATGGGTCATTAAAAAGATTCAGGAATCCAAGATGGTTAACATGGAGCAGTAGACTGGCACCTCTTTCATCAAGTGAGGCAAAGACTAGGGCACAGCCATCATTAGACACAGGTACCCTGAACAGCTTTGGGTGGGTGAAACACCCTGCATCCAATGGCAGTCTCTTTGAACACATAGAGACCAGTGAGCAGAGTGCTGTGATGGCAGATGCTGGATTCTGGGTGCCCCATCCTCTGCCATGTGCCAGGCTTGCACAGAAACTGAAGCTATGCCCTGTAGATGAGAGGGAGTGAGTGATCCCGACACACTCTGGGTCAGTTCCCTGCTCCAGCCCTGCATGAGTTATTGGTCCTATGTGGGAGGAGTCTTTGTCAGGGAACAGTGGGAGGTGAATGGAGCCCAAGCAGAACAGGAAACAAACCTATGCTTGGACAGCCTCTGAGTGTACAATTTCCACCAGTGGAGTCCAGTAGCCAGCTCCCAGCCTGGAAAAGTTTGCCTGCAAATTAAACTCAGCTGAGGCTTACCACCAACATCTAGTGGCCAACCCCCACACCCTGATCAGGAAGGGTCACCAGCCAGCCCCATGTGCCCCCAGGGCAGATACCTCCATGGCAGGAAGCTCGCTCTATTTCAAGTGCTGAGTGTGGTCTTGAACACGGAGGGTGCAACATGAAATACCCCCAATGTTGTTCCCAGTGGGAAGGTATCTGGACAAACCAGCAAACAGAAGGTACATCTCCCCACCAGTTCCCCACAGAGTCCTTGCAATGGATCTAAACCCAACCCAACAGGACTATGAAGAAAACTCTACAGAAGAGGTGTTTCTCCAGGACGGAGCATAGAGCAGAAGTGAGGGCCCCTCTCTCTCTCACACTGATCTATATTGAATGACAGAAGGAGCCCTAGAGCAGAGAGACAGTAACTGGCATCAGGCAACACAATCAAAAAGGAAAGATAAAGAGGGAAGATTTGCTTTCCAAAAATGAGAACAAAATTTTAAAAACATTACAGGTAATTCTCAGAGTCTGAAAGAGACAGTGCCTCAAAAAGCAGCTATCAACAAAGGAAACCTCACAGAACAACTTGCCCCAGATGACAATCATAGAACTCAGAAATTAGGTGGCTAAAATGAGTAAAGAGTATTACAAGAAACTACAAAACTCACCAAAATCATATAGGAAATTAAAGTGGAGTTGACCAATTTCAAAAAGACCCATTCTGAAATACTAGAAATGAAGAACTACTTCCTGGAAGTTAAATACACATTAACAAGAAAAGGAAGCAGGATCAATCAGGCAGAGGAAAGAATCTCAGAGCTTGAAGACCAAAATACGAGTTACCCAGTTTGCCAAGGGCACCCAAACAATGAGCAAAGCCTTCAAGAATGTGGGACTAAGTCAAGAAGTCAAACTATGCATGATTCATATCCCAAAAGAAGAAAGGGAAACTGAGACTACCATGGAACAAACATTTCATGAGGCCATCCAAGAAAACTTCCTACATCTCACTAGAGAGGCAACCTTCAAGTGCAAGAGATTCAGAGAATACCCACAAGGTATTACATGAGAAGACCATTCCCAAGACACATGGTAATCCACCTTGTGGATGGATGAAATAAAAATCCTAAAGACGGAAAGAGAAGAAGTTCAAACCACTTACCAGGGAAGACCCATCAGAATTGCTCAAGACTTATCTGCAAAAAACACTATAAGCCAGAAAGGACTGGAGTCCCATTTTTAACATTCTCAAGACAAGCAATTCCAGCCAAGAATTTTCTACCCTGCCAAACTAAGCTTCATCAGTAATGGAATATTAAAATCCTTCCCAGACATCAAATCCCTAAGAGAATATGCTACTTCCAGATCAACCCTTCAGGAGATGCTTATGAAGTTGTTGAACACAGAAACAAAAGAATGGTCATACCCATGACAAAAGTACAGGAAAGCACAGAGTTAACAGAACATACAGATCATCCACAAAAATGAAAATACACACGTCGATACAAAAGTAAAAAGTAAGCAAAGAAAGCCCCTAAGAACCCTATGACAAGGATAAACTCTAATATTTAAATAATTAATTTGAATGAAAATGAATTGAACGTGCCACTGAAGAGGCATGGAGTACCAAACTGGATGAGGAGCATAGTCCAACATTCTTCTGCCTACGAAGAACTCATCTCACTGCAAAGGACACCCACAGGCTAAAAGTTAAAGACTGGAAAATGACCTTTTAGGTAAAAGGGAAACAGAAAAAAGCAGGGGTAGCTATTCTGATATCAGAAAAAGCTAACTTCTAACCATCAAAAGTTCAAGAGGACACTACATAGTGATAAAAGGCTCAATATGCCAGCAAGAAATATCCAATATTCATCCTAAACATAAATTCACCCAACACAAGAGATCAGGCATTATAAAACAACTACTAAGTAAACTAAGAGAGGACATTGACACTAACACAATCATAGCTGGAGACTGTAATACCCCACTACCAGCCCTAGACAGATCATCAAGGAAAAAAAATAAGGAGATACTGAACCTTAACTCAGCACTTGAGCAAATGGATTTAATAGACATCTCTATCCAAAAACTACAGAGTATACATTTTATTCATCAGCACATGGAACAAACACCAAGACTGGTCACATTCTCAAACACAATTCAAGTGTGAACAAATTTCAATAGGTCAAAATATACCATGCATCTTTTCAGATTACAGTTGAATAAAAATAAATATCACCACAAACAAGATACCCCCCAAACACACAAAGACATGGACAATAAATAACTTGCTACTAAACAACTCCTGGGCAACACAGAAATCAAGTGAGAAATAAAAAGATTCCTGGCAACAAACAAAGCCACATCATATCAGAATCTCTAGGATGCCATAAAGGAGCATTAAGAGGAAAATTTATAGCACTGCATATGAACATCAAGAATATAGACAGACCACAAGTAAACATTCTAACATCACTCTTAAGGGAGCTGAAAAGGCAAGATTATTTAAAACCTAATTCCAGTTTAAAAAAAAAATCCAGATTACTAAGAAAATCACAATCACAGGATATAGAAGACAAAAATATCATAGAAAAGTCCAATAAGACAAAAAACTGGTTCTTCCAAAGGGTAATGGACCAAAAGATTGATGGAGCCCTGGCCAGACTTACTTTTAAAAAGAGAGAGAAAAATCCAAATGGACACAATTAGCAATGAAAAAGGCAAGGCCACAACTGACCCTGAAGAAATTAAAAAGATTATCTGAGATTACTACAAACATCTGTATGCAAATAAACTCGAAAATCTAAAATAAATGGAGAACGTTTTGGCATCATATAACCTCCTAAGTTTGAAACAAGAAGATATTGAAACTCTAAACAGACCAATAACAATCCAGGAAATGACTCCATCAAAAGAAACCTCCCCACCAAAAACAGCCCTGGACCAGACGACTTCCCAGTTGAATTCTATAAGACCTACAAGGAGGAGCTGAAACCAATTGTATTAAAAGTATTCCAGGCAATCAAGAATGATGAAATTCTCCTCAACTCATTTTATGAAGTTAACATCATACTGATACCCAAAGATCCTGGCAAAGATCCAACAAGAAAGAGAATTACAGTCCAATCTCCTTGATGAACACAGACATAAAAAATCTCAACAAAATTCTAGCAATCAGGATCCAACAACCCATCTCAAAGATCATCCACCATGACCAGGTGGGCTTCATTCTCAGAATACATGGCTAGTTTAACATTCAAAAGACCATAAATGTAAATCAGCACACTAACAGATGTAAAACCAAACATCACATAATTATCTCATTAGAAGCAGAAAAGCATTCAACAAAATCCAGCATCCCTTCTTGATAGCAACCATCAGATACCAGGCATAGAAGGAATATTTCTTGAAACAATAAGAACTATCTATAATAAACCTGCAACCAGCATTTTGCTCAATGGGCAGAAACTGGAAGCATTCCCCCTAAGAACTGGAACAAGACAAGGATACTCACTCTCACCCCTCCCAGTCAACGTAGTTGCTGGAAGTCCTAGCCAGAACAATCAGACAAGAGAAGGAAATCAGGAGTATCCAAATACAAAAAGAGAAAGTTAAGCTATCCCTCTTTGAGGACGATATGACTCTATACATAGAAAGTCCTAGGGAGTCTGTCAAAAACCTCCTTGCACGGATAAATGACTTTGGTAAAATCTCAGGCTACAAAATTAATTTGCAAAAGATAGTTGCACTCTGTACACTGGCAACAAGCAGGCAGACAAATAAATAAAAAACACAATCTCATTCACAATAGCTACCCAAAAATGAAATACTTTGACATCCACCTAACCAGAGAAGTGAAAGATCTTTACAAAAAAACTACCAAACACTGCTAAAAGAAATCAAAGAGGACACAAACAAACAGAAAAACATCCATGCTCATGAATTGGAAGAGTCAAAATTGTGAAGATGTCCATCCTGCCCAAGGCAATCTACAGATTCAGTACCCATCAAATTGCCAACATCATTCTTCACAGATCTAGAACGAACAATACAAAAATTCATACAGAAGCAAAAAGAGTATGAATAGCCAAAGTGATCCTCGGCAATAGGAACAAAGCTGGAGGTATCACACTTCCAAACTTTATTATAAGGTGACAGTAATCAAAATGGCATGGTATTGACACAGGAATAGACACAAAGACCAATGGAACAAGGCAGGGGTTACAGAGACAAAATACAATCTCTCAACCAACTCATCTTTGACAAAGTCACCAATAACAAACATTGGGGAAAGGAAATCATATTTAGCAAATGGTGCTGGGAAAACTGGCTAGCCACATGCAGAAGAATGAAACTGGACCCCTACCTATCACCATACACAAAAATCAACTAAGAATGGATCAAGAACCTATGTTAAACCTCAAACTATAAGAATCCTAGAAGAAAATGTAGAAAACATTCTTCTGGACATCAGAGTAGGCAATGAATTTATGACTTAGTCCCCAAAAGTCAATGCTACAAAAGTTAAGATAGACATGTGGCACCTCATAAAGTAGAAAAGCTTTTGCACAGCAGAAGAAACCATCAAGAGAGTCAAGAGACAACCCACAAAACAGGAAAAACTATTTGCAAATTATGCATCTGACAAAGACCTAACATCCAGGATCTACAAGGAACTCAAATGAAGTGAAAGGAAAAAAAAAAAGACATGAACAGACACTTCTCTAAAGATTACATAAAAGCAGTCAACAAACACATAAAAAAAATGCTCAATCTCAGTAATCATCAGAGAAATACAAATCAAAACTACAATGAGATAACACCTAACTCCAGCAAGGATGGCTATCTTTAATAAGTCAAAAAAACAACAGGTGCTAGCATGGTTGCAGAGAAAAGAGAATGCTTCTACACTGTCAGTGGGAATGGAAGTTCCACCTCTCTGGAAATTTCTAAAAGAACTAAAAATCGATCTTCCATACAATCCGACAATCCCTCTTTCAGGAATATACCTGGAGGAACATAAACTGCTCTACCCAAAAGACACCTGCACATGCATGTTTATTGCCATACTATTCACAAGAGTAAAAACATGGAATCAACCCTACTGCCCATCAAAAGTGGACTGGATAAAGAACATGTGGTACATATACATTATGGAGTATTACTCAGCCATAAAGAAGAGCAAAATCATGGCCTTCGCAGCAACTTGGATGCAGTTGGAGACCATGATGCCAAGTAAACTATCAGAGAAACTGAAAACTGCTTGTTCTCACTGATAAATGGGCCCTGATCACAAGTCACATTAGCACAAGATTGGGATGGGTAGTTACTTGGACCTGCTAGGCGAGGGAGGGAGGGAAGAAGGTATGGGGCATGTGACAACATAAAGAGGTTACCTGGTCCACTACCGGGGGAGTGAGGACCACCTAGAAAACCAAATTTCACCTGCATGAAGCCCACTTACGTAGTTATTTCTCACTTGTACTCCACAATTCTATAATCAATAAATAAATAAAAATTTTTATAACAAAGGATTCAGTTGCCATCTGGCTTTCTGGATGCTTGCCTTTTGGAATCCAGCCACCTTACCTTGCTGTGAGTAAGCCCAGGCCACTTGGCATGGCCACATGTTGGCTATTACAACCAACAGCTCCAGCTAAACACCCACCCACCCCCACCAGCTAACATCAGCATCAACCATCAAACATATAAAAGAAGAAATCTTTAGCACCAGCCTTTGAGTCTTCCAGCTGAGACTCCAGACATCATGGAACAGAAGAAAAAAGAATCCTCCCCTCTGTGCCCTGTCTGAATTCCTAACCCACAGAATCTGTGAGAAATAACAAATGATGATTTTGTTTTAAGTCACTACGTTCTTGGGTAATTTGTTTCATGGTCATAGATATTACATGGTAATAGATGATTAATAAACCGTCTGGTATCTGGAAGTAGGGTGCTACCATAAAAGACAAGTAAAATGTAGGTATGACTTGGGAACTGCAAGAGAGAAAAAAACTTGAAGAACTTTGAGGGAAGGTGTTTGTAAAAGTTTAAAAGGTCTTGGTAAAACCATTAGCAGAAGTCTAACAGTCTTCTGAGTAAGGGCTAAAGAGACTTAAGAAATTTATTGGAAAAAAAAAGCAGAAGAAGATCCTGATTATGCAATGGTAAAATCTTTACTAACATTATTGACTGTGATAAAGTAGATGTGTAAAAATTGTACCTAATGAATGGGGTGATCTAGCCCAGGAGATTTCCAGGGAGATTTCTAAGTGCCACCTGGTTGCTTCCTCTTCTGCTTACAGTAAAATGCAACAGGGGAGAGAAGTAAAAGCAAGGACAGTTAAACATTTTAAAAGCCAGGACTCGTGGCATCTCCAGACTGCAAATAATGCTGAAGTTAATCAATGTCTCTAGGTAGATTAAAGCCAAGGCCCAATCTTTAAAAATAGTATAAGGATCAAACTAAAGATGTGACTATGAAATTATCTGTTTTGACCTCAACCTCAGGAAGGTCTATGGCAATGCCTCAGACAACAGTTAGGTCCGTAAAAAAACCTAACAGTAGATATTTTAATCATGTGCTTCACAGATCCTTTCATTTTTAAACAACTGGGCTTCTAAGATGCTGTGCCTCGGCAACCTTAGCAAAAACTCATGGTAGAGCAGGATTTATTCCAAAGAGTTTTGTAAGTATGACTTTTGTCTAATGGAGTGAGCCCCCAAAATATTCATAAAAGGCTCAATTTAAAAAAAAAACTCCATTAGAATCAATTTTACCAATTTGAACTAAAAGGAACAAAGACAGTTCAAAATGGAAAGCGATGTTTAGACCCCAAAATAGCTGCAAGCAGAAAACTATTCACTTGGAAACACAGGCTACCTTTTATGGGCGATAGGAAGGAAGGACAGTGCACAGAGTGGAACTAAGCACCTAGGGAGTAGAGACAAGAGCCATGGAGACTCACTTTCATGCTAGTGTGTGCCTTGATAGATTCCAGAATTATTATCAACAGTTATTTCCTATATGCCTTCCATGTTCCCTTTTTTTGAATGGAAAAGTCAACAGTAGTTATGTTATCCCTCTTCCACTATTGTATTTTAAGTAGAGATGGGAGCAGATAATTTGTTTCTTTCCATCATAGCTCTTCATATTGATAGGAATTGCATTTCAAGGACTGTGCTTGAGGAAATATATATAAGAAGCTTCATCTGAATCTAGACCTGATTTAGATGATGAGATCCTGATCCTCAAGCTAATAGTGTAATGAGAAGAAACTTTGGAGGTTCTTGGAAGAGAATGAATGCATTTTCTATTTGGGAGAGACCTGACCACTGGGTGTCAGAATACAGACTGTGAATCCCAATGATTCTCACCTCTTGATATGCACTTCATTGTATAGTATTCTCTCATATTGAATCGAAGCTGATCTCTATGATCATCAGAATGCGGACAAAATAATTGTATATGATTTCAAAGGTTAAATCATAAAATATAATGCAGCTTCAACTTTGAGCTATTGGATTTCTCCAAGGGAACACAGTCATATATTAAAGATATTCAAGCAGCCCTGTGGAGTACACACAGAGAGGAACTGAGACCTCCTGCCAACAGCCAGTACCAACTTGCAAGTCGTGTGAGAAATCCACCTTAGATATGGATCCTCAGTCTTAGTCAAAACTTTAGGTAACTTCAGTTTTGGCTAACAGATGACTCAAACCTCAAGAGACATGTCAAGTCATAACTGCCCAGTCAAGCTACTCCCAAATTTCTGACTCAAAGAAAACATGAAAGATAACAAATGTTAACTTTTTAACCCCTAAATTCTGGACTCATCTGTTACACAACATTAGATCATTAATACAGAGGACTTACAGTTCCTTTATATAAAGTAACATTACATTTCACTTTCTGTTCCAATATTACAGAGCATGAGTTTATGTAGATACTACCTACTTGTTTTACTTCCTCATTTTAAAACAGTCCTTACCCATGAAACTCTTACACCATTAAAATTAGTTCAGGAGCCCAAGACTCATTGCATTAGGAAAGAAAAAGTCAGATGTTGTCCAGAATTTGAAATCATTGCTGACATTTCATGGCTAGGTTTAAAGATGAATTTAACTTACATCTATAAAAGGCAATAATCTGAAAACAAGAACATTTGATTTGCAAGAGGTAAAACTTTTCACTAGAAAAATATTTTTGTTTGTTTTTTCTGGCAGTATCAAAATTGGAAATTGCTTATTAAATATCACGTCAGGAGGGGGTTCCAGGAAGATGGCAGCATAGCCAGTTGAACCATATGAATCCTTGTATGAGTGAGTGTATGGACTAACGTGTGTGTGTGTGTGTGTGTGTGTGTGCGTGTGTGTGTGTGTAAGTGGGTATGTGAGTGACTGCCTAAGGTGGAGACTCAGGAGCAAGTAGCCAGGCCTCTCCTAGTGAAGCAGCTGGTGCCACAGCCACTCTCCTTGGACCCTAGGCCTTCCCAGAGTTCAGAAGCTGAGCACCATTTTCTAAAATCAACAAAGATTTCCCAGAAAGAGGCTGCCAGAGTGATTGCCATACCCACCACCACAGTGCCAGACCAGACACTGGCAGCAAGAGCCACAGAGAGAGCACAGTGAGGGAACCAGAAGCAGACTTCTGAAGAAGCAAGAGGGAGAGGCCCCCCCAAACTTGGACTCACTGCCACCACCTTCAGTGCCAGGCTAGGCTGTAAAACCCTACCACTGGGACCTGAGATCCAAAGACTGTGGTATTTGCTGGGGAGAGACTTATCTTTCCCAACCTTCTTTGCAGCAGGAACAGCAGTGTGTAGGGAAACTGAGCAGCCACTCTAAAGTCTGGGCAGGAAAGTGCTCCAGGGTGGCCTTTGTGGAACAGCAGGCCTGCATCTTAAGACCAGGGGGTGATTTCGGTATTGCTTTGGGGCTGCTTTCCACGAACTCAGAGAGCATTTCTCCCAATGTTCAAGCCCTGGTGGGTAACGGCAGATGCAGAGCTACATCAACACACCCCCCGCCCCCAGTCCTGAACCAGCTGCTGGGCAATAGATACATACAGCAGATCTGACCAAGAAGGAGGCTGGTGAGTGTCTGGCTGACTCCTCCCATTCCTAGCAACAAGCAAAAGAGATTATGAGGGCAGGGTAGAGGATGGAGGCCACATTCCCCCATCAAAAACGATGCCATGAGAGCTGTGACCATGCTTGGGGAGGATGGAAGGGGGAGAGAGCCTAGGAAACAGTGAGTCAAGTTACCCACCCTCCACCCCTCTGTGAACACCGGCTATTAATTGCAGGCAGCTGGAGGTGAAGATTTTAACATCTCAAGTTTCAACAGCAAAGAGAGAACCTGCAGTAACAGACCTGCAGTCGCAGAACCCACCACAAGAGGGAGCCCCCCAAAAAGAGATACACTAAGGCTGAGAAATGTCTACCAGCAGGTGTTTCCCCCTTTTTTTTGTTTGTTTGTCTTGCTTGTTTGCTTTGTTGGTTGGTTGGTTGATGAGTTTTCTCTTTTCCTTCCCCCTTCTTTTTCTCTCTGTTTTTTCTCTGTGTTTTCATCTTTCCTTTTTTTTCTCTCTGTCTTTCCTCTCCCTTCTCTCTTATACTCTGCCTTGGTCTCAGGGGTTACACATGAATGCCCATTGTAAGATCATATTGTATAGAGAGGAAGAGCAAGTCTCAGCTTGCCCATTCATCAGATAGCATGAATCATGACCTATCAGTAGGTTCTGAGTCCTTGTATTCCCCCCACCCCTTAGTAAATACTCAAAATTGTATTTTGACAACAACCCATCCCAGTCCTATTTCATAACTAAACAAATTGGAGCCCCAACTCAAGGAAGGATAGAAGGTAGAGCAAATATCAGAAGTGATTGTTTCTCCATTTCCTACTAAGCAAAAGAATTAAAGAAAGAGATAAGAGAACTATTACAAATGAAGAAAAACCAACAAAAAAAATCACTGGTAACATTGAGTCCCAACTAAGTGTCGGTGCCTGAAAGAACAACTACTGGAGCACAATGGTTATCTCTGAGAACAACAGTACCCAGAAGGTACTTACAGAGATGAGAGAATCATTGGATAAAATGAATAAACTTCAAGAAATGCAAGAGTAGCCGGGCTCGGTGGCTCAGCCTGTTATCCCGTGCCTTTGGGAGGCTGAGGTGAGTGGA
>NW_007233076.1:233807-252142 GCF_000164805.1 Carlito syrichta
GGAGCGGCCACTGCACTCCAGTCTGGGCGACAAAGTGAGACTCCAACTCCAAAAAAAAAATAAAAGGAAATGCAAGAGCTAAAACTAAATGAAATTGCAATGGAGTTGGATAGACTCAAGAAGGCATATTTAGAAATAACAGAAATAAAGAACCCCATCCAAGAAATAAATAACAAACTGATAAGCAGTTTGGGAGACCAAAGCCAAGTAGGCTACATCTCCAGGACGCAGGGTTGTGAAGGTCTTTCTTTTCTCTGGTTAGGTAGATGCCAAGGTATTTCATTTTTTTGTGGTTATAGTGAATGGAATTGTGGTTTTTATTTGGCTCTCAGCCTGCTTGTTTTTGGTAGATAGAAATGCAACTGTCTTTTGTACATTGATTTTATAACTTGAGACTTTACCAAAGTCATTTATCAGTGCAAAGAGGTTTCCGACAGACTCTCTGGTGTTTTCTAGGTAAAGAATCATGTCATCCACAAAGAAAGATAACTACACCTTTCCTATTTGGATACCCCTGATTTCCTTCTCTTGCCTGTTTGCTCTGGTTAAAACTTCCAGTATTATGTTGAACAGAGGGGGTTAAAAAGTGGGCAAAGGACATGAACAAACACATCTCAAAGATGTTATACAAGAAGTCAACAGACACTTGAAAAACATGCTCAGCCTCAGTAATCATCAGAGAAATGCATATCAAAAGTCTAATGAGATACCACCTAACTCTAGTAAGGATGGCTATCATCAACAAGTCAAAGAACAACAGGAGCTGGTGTGGCAGCAGAGAAAAGTAGACGCCGCTACACTGTTGCTGGGAATTAGTCCATCCTCTATGGAAAGCAGTGTGGCAATTCCTAAAAGAACTAAAAATTGATCTTTCTTATGAAGCAGCAATTCCTCTCTTGGGACTGTACCTGGAGAAACATAAATCACTCTACCAAAAAGACAACTGCACGTGCATGTTTATTGCCACTCTATCCACAATAGCAAAAACATGCAACCTACCCAGATGCCCATGGGAAGTGGACTGGATAGAGAAAATGTGGTACATATACACAATGGAATATTATGCAGCCATAAAGGAGAACAAAAGCATGGCCTTTGCAGCAACTTGAGTGCTGTTGGAGACCATCGTATTAAGTGAACTATCACAGAAGCAAAGAACTGAATACTGCATGTTCTCATTCGTAAGCAGGTCCTGAACACTAATTATATTAGCCGAAGACTGGGTTCAGCAGTCATGGGGCATGGCTAAGGAAGGGAGGGAGAGTGGAGGGCACAGGGCAACACATTGGGTACCTGGTCCACTACCAGAGGGGAGGGAGGGCCAGCTGGAAGCCCAAACGTCACCTGCACGCAGGTGACGTTGCAAACCCTCATTTGTACCCCACGACTCCAAGATGAGAATACAATAAATTTAAAAATAAATTTAAAAAATTTTAAATTAAAAATAGAAAAAGCTTATCGTGTAAAGGTATAAAGAAAGGAATATCTTTTACAGCTGTATGATGTGTTTGTGTTTTAAGCTGTGTTACTCTAAAATAGTCAGAAAAGTTATAAAAAATAAAAAGTTTATTAAAAAATCACAGTGAACTGAGGCTAATTTATTATTTGAACAAGAAAAATATTTTCTACAAGTTGAGTGTAGCCTAAGTGTAGAGTGTTTGCAAGGTCTGCAGTGTTGTACAGTAAAATCCTAGGCCTTCGTGTTGGCTCACCATTCACTCACTGACTCACTCCGAGAAACTTCCTATAAGCATCATCATGCTAAGTGGACTATTCAGATGTACCATTTTCTATCTTTTACTCCATACTTTTATTGTACATACTTTTTCTATATTCAGATACACAGATACTTCAAGTTTGTGTTACAATGGCCTACACTATTCAGCACAGAAACACGCTGTACAAGTTTGTAGCCTGGAAGCAGCCGGCTATGTCATATGGGGTAGGTGTGTAGAAGGCTACACCAGCTGGGCTTGTGCAAGTACACATCCATGATATTTGAAATTGCCTAATTTCTCAGAAATGTCCCCATCATTAAGCAGAGCATGATGGTATAGACCAAGAGTTTTCCAAAAAGTCTTCCACAGAGTTACCTGTGGTCATTCATTCATCAGGGTGACATTGTACTGCATTCAGGGCAAAAGAATCTTCTTTTGACCAATGAAGGAGATTTTGTGTTTACTTTTTAAAAAGGATTTGTTGTTAGCAGCTCAGTAATAATTGTATTCTTTTATTTACCACTGGCAACGTGAACAATTTTGCAATATATTGCCAATTTCTGATTTTTTTAAACCATTTTATTTTAAAGTAATGTTTTGCTTATCATTAGAAAGGGTATGTTAATTATGGACTGGAAACTTATAGTTCAATCTTAGGTGCTTTTTAGAATATGCTCAATAATGTTTATGTTTCTGTCATCACATTGCAACAGTTGTTAAAGAATTTTGTGTATTGCAATAAAAAAATACACATACAGATAGAAAAGGTTTTGTTTTTTAAAACAAATAAAGGAAATACAACTTTCATATTGGAAATTTAAAACTCTGTAACCCCTTAGTTTTTCCTTCACTGAAAAAAAAAGCCTTCATTTTTGTAAGATAATATCTGATAGGATAAATCTTCTGAGGAACCCAACTATCACATTATCAACACTCTTCTTAGAAAATATACAACATATTATGTCAAATGAGTCAGCAGGTATATTATTTACAACCAAGAAGGTTAGGTACCTATAAACATAGCATTTATACACACATTTTGCTAAATTAATTAATTATAAAAGTGTAAACTTAAGGGGTACTAATACAGTTTCGTTATATGGATACATTGCATAGTGGTAAAGTCTAGGCTTTTAGGGTAGTCATCACTTGAATTATGTAAATTTATACACACATTTTAGATAATAACTTTTTAATTTGACCCCACAACATTGAAACTCAATCATTCCCATAGAGATTTTGATGGCATGTATAAGATTATTCCACACATTCTCATTCAGATTCTGTGCTGAAGTTAATTGCAGCATTGATCAGCATATACACAAATTGCAAAAGCACAAACATTGGTTCTTGGAACACAAGAGGAATTTAGCTTGAGTTAGTTTCTTCCCTCTTTCCCCATCTACTTCATAAAGAAACATTTAAAAATGCATAGAGGCCAGGTGCAGTCACACACGCCTCTAATATCAGCAATTTAAAAGGCTGAGGCAGGAAAATCACTTGAGCCCAAGGTTTGCCACTAGCATAGGCATCATAGAGACCTCTTCTCCACAAAAAAACACAAAAATTAGCCAGTCGTGGTGGCATGTATCTATATTCCCAGCTACTCGGGAGGCTGAGGCAGAAAGATCACCTGATCCAGGAGGTGCCCTCCAGCCTGGGCAACAGAGTAAGATTGTGTCTCGAAAAAAATGCATAAAGAAACTTAGAAGTTGGTATTATAATACTTTCAGTAGTCTTGAAAAATTTGATAGATAAAGTCATCCTAAAATGCTAAAGAGTATATTTTCTAAATTGTCTTGAGTCATTTATGCATCACTAAAATGGTCTCTTTCCTGAAAATACTTTTTCCACTTGCTTAAAGATGCCTGAGAGTCTACTATTCACTATTTATATATGTTTTAACTTCCTGTCTCCTGTAAGGAACCAAGTCATCTTAGGCAACTAATTAAGCAAGATGGCTGTGCTCACCACGAATTTGCTGACACTCTTCTCAGTGAGAATTGGTCGCTCTCCCTTCTCTTTATGTTATAGTGGGTTCTTTGACTGCTTTGAGCAATAAAGTATGTTGGACGTGATGCTATGTGGGTCCCAAGGCTAGTTAATAAGAGGTCCTGCAACTTCCCTCTTTGACTCAGGAAACACTCTTGAGAGCACTGGGCTGCTACCTAAGAAGTGTAACTACCGTGGGACCCCACTCCCTTGGTGGAGAAGTCACACGTTGGCATTTTTGTTTACAATCCCAGGTGAACCTGACCATCAGCCATCCCAAGTCAGATACCAGACATGTGAGGCAAGACACGATTGTGAGAGGGTCCACATTTCAGCTTTCCCAACCCTGCCATTGGAGTCACCTCAGCTATTTGAGTAATCCCAGTTGCAGCCCCAAATGTATCAAGCAGAGAAGAGCTGTACTTCTGTGCCTTACTGAATTCCTAATCTTCAGAATCTGTGAACTTATTAAAATAGTGTTTACTCTATTCAGTTTTGTGGTAGTTTGCTACACACCCAGAAGACACATTATTAGCCATTCAATAACCAGAGAAGCAATATTAGTCTTTTACATCTTATGCATGCATTTGACATTTACTAGAAGCCTAACGAGGCCAGACATTGCACAAGCTTTATTTCAGGTTGGATGAATTTCTCTGAATCTTTCTGGAAATTAGATTTTTCTGGATGTTGGGCTGTGGAGGCCATGGGCAAGACACTAAGTATGTTAGAATGCTGGGATGAATAAGCCAGGGGGCAGTACAGAAGATAAAAGATAAAACGAGAACAGGATAGAGGGGAAAATGACTCCAGATGTTTTTCTGGGACACTATCTAGCTGCACAGATTGGTGCCTGACTACATGATTTCACTTATATGTGAAATCTAATAAAGTCAAATCCATAGAAGCAGAGTAGAATGGTGGTTACCAGGGGTCATGAGTGGAGGGGAAGATCAAGGAGATATTGATCAAAAGATATAACATTTCAGTAAGAGAGATGGAATAAGTCTAGGAGATCTATTGTAAAACATGGTGATTATGATTAATAACAATGCATTTTATACTTTAGAATTATTAAGAGAGTAGATTTTAAATGTTCTCACTGCAAAAAAAAGTTTGTGAGGGAATAGATACGTCATTCCACAAAATCTACATATATCAAAATATGTTTTACACCATAAATATATATACATATACAATTTTTACTGATCAATTTTGAAAAATTAAAGAAAAAAAGCAAAACAAAATTGGTATCTGACTCAGAAAGCCGAATTAAAATGACTGAGGTATTGACTTCCTTGAAGGCATGATTCAGTTACTAAGGACAGTCAAATTTCATTCCGTAATTTCTGGGTGGCAAAAATAAATGGTTTATTAATTTAACATATTTCAGTTTGTTTAATGTAGTAT
Source organism: Carlito syrichta (assembly GCF_000164805.1). Lineage (NCBI taxonomy): Eukaryota > Metazoa > Chordata > Mammalia > Primates > Tarsiidae > Carlito > Carlito syrichta. The sequence goes on from NW_007233076.1 coordinate 238,928, forward strand.
AGCCTTATTTAATGAAAAAACTCTCTGGTACTAAAATATTTGTAAAATATAGTAGATAGCGAAATATAGACAAAGATGCCTCAAACATGTATAATGTAGAGACATAATTATTTCTTAATAGCTTCAGAAGCCTCTGTAGGCACTTCCTACAAAAGACCTTTCTAAAAGAATGCGTTGAAGGAAGAGAGATAAAAGAGCCTCAAAAATGGAAAATGAGCCTCCAGGAAAATGTGTTGGATGCTTGCCTCATCCAAAATGGAAACAAGAACAAAGATACGTATATTATCTTTTCTTGGAAAGTCTTAGAAAGTGCAGGAGACACCCTTATGGAAATTGGAACTGGGAACCAATTCCTATTCAGAACCCTAAAGGTCAACACCTTAAGAAATAAGATAGACAAGTGGGACCTCATCAAATTAATGAGCTTCTGCAAAGCAAAAGAAACCATGAAGAGAGCAGGGAGACAGCCCACAGAATGAGAAAACATATTTGCCAACTCTATATCTGACAAAGGCCTAACATCCAGGATCTATAAGGAACTCAAACGCACTGAAAGGAAAAAAACAAACAGCCCCATTCAAAAGTGGGCAAAAGACATGAATAGACACTTCTCAAAAGAAGATATATGGGCAGTCAACAGACACATGAAAAAGTGCTCAGCCTCACTCAATCAGAGAAATGCAAATCAAAACCACATTGAGATACCACCTAACCCCTATAAGAATGGCCATCATTAATAAAACAAACAACAACAGATGCTGGTGAGGATGTGGAGAAAAAGGAACGCTTCAACACTGCTGGTGGGAATACAGACGAGTATAACCTCTTTGGAAGACAGTGTGGCGATTTCTGAAAGAACTAATACTTACTTGACCTTCCATATGACCCAGCAATTCCCCTATTGGGAATATGCCCGAAGGAACTCAAATTATTCTACAAGAAAGATACCTGCACACGTATGTTTGCTGCAGCTCTATTCACAATAGCAAAAACATGGAACCAACCATGTTGCTCATTGAGGCTGAACTGGATTAAAAAATGTGGTACATATACACAATGGAATATTATGCAGCCAAAAAGAAGGACAAATATATGGACTTTGCAGCAACTTGGATGGATTTGGAGTTGATCATACTCAGTGATTTATCACAGAAACAAAGAACTGAGTTCCATATGTTCTCACTCATAAACTGAACTTGAGCAATTATAATGCTATAAGAAAGCGATTGGCAGTAGTGGGAAACTGTCAGGGGAGGGTGGCGTGGGATTGGCAGTTGAGGGAAACTGCTAGGGGAGGGAGGGGCTTACCTCATCAACAAGGATACCTGCATGATAAATGTTTATATACCTAACCCTGAATTGTACCCCACATCTTTATAATAAATAATTATTATAATTATAAACAAAGTAAAGTTTTTATATGCCCACTCAATTCTCTTTATTCTTATCATGATCCTTTCATTTTTCAAGCTCAAGCTTTTAGATACAACACACCCTGTCTTACCATCTAAGTGGTCCTCATATAACCCTATTCCCTAAATGTTAGCTGTCTAGATTCCACACTCTCTATCCGTTCACATGCTCATCAAAACCTGTTGAAAATAGTTCATATTTGTACCTGACATCCTTACTCCCATCACACCTGGTTGAGGAGAAGATTCTCCCCGCAATTTTACTTCTGTCCCCACACTCTATAGAAATTGCACTTGTGGTCTCCTCCCAACCGCCAAGTTCAATTCACTTTGAGTTTTTGTCTGATTTGGCCTCACTGCAACATTTAACTCTGCTCCCTGTTCATCTTATTCTAAAGAGCGCATGCATAACATTATATATATAATTGTTTTCAACAAAATAATGTACAAAATAGCAAGAAATAATACCTGAAAACTATTAACAAAAAGTATAACTAAGTCCCCTCCTCACTATCCCTCTCTCCCACTTGTTGAGGGAACCAATGTACACAGCTGATGCTCATTGTACCTGACGTTTTTCAGCGCACATCTAGCATATAACTTGAACTTTTAAATTTAAAGTGAAAAAGAGAATTTAAAATGAAAAGTAAACTACTCCTTATCTCAATCTTGCTACTCATTTTTTTATAACTACTTATACAAACTTATGTTTCTTTTGGTGGTTATATCCATAATTCCATATTCATTTATTTATCAACTTAAGCTAAATCTACTACTATCTCTATAATGAAGAGTGAGGAATTTTGGTGACTTAAGCTGCTTTTTTCACCTATTTCCACGCTTTCATACCCCCAGACTCAAAGAGGTTATTTTAATTTTTTTTATCAAGTGGTTTTACTTGTTCAAAGCAAAACTCATCCTTCTGTTTCATGATTAATCCATTGTAGGCATTATCTCACAGTTTTATATCTGATTTTTGCATCACGTATCTTTTGTACTTTCAACTAAAATGAACTGTGCTTTGTCTATAGGTTAATTTTTTTTAAAAAAAAAAGCTCCAAAGTCCAGCATTTACATTGTCATAGTCATTTGAATATTGTTCCCTGCAGAATCAGAGTGTGTGATTGGGTACTGAGTGGAGATGGTTTCTCTGTTGTTAACTTTGTGCTGTTGCAAAGAACCCATAGCTGGAAAACAAAGAAGGCAGGGATAGCACGTTGTATTTATTTCTTCATTTATTTTTATGATGCTATGCCTTTAGCTTATCATTAAGATCACAGCTTCTTAATCAGATGTTTATTATAGGAAACCAGTTTTCCTCTAGACAAAGTTCTTGGAGCCCTCTTATTTTCTGTCCCAATTTGCATTTTAGACCAATTGCATAACTGTCATTCTGGAATTATTTTTCCTTTCTACAAATATTTTGGTATTCACTTTAAAATTTTATTTATACCTTTTTTTTTTTTTTTAGGAAAGAATGATGTATGAAAACTCCTTTGCAGTACTCTGAAGATTACAAACTAGCTTTTAAAATATCTCTTCCACTTTCCGCACTACCCAGAGAGGGGTCCATATGGCATTGTTCTGAATTCCCATCAAAACTTAAAGGGAAACTTTCACACTGTCTGAAGCCCTTGATGTCCTGCAAGTGAAGGAGGATTGTTTTCAAATTCCTTGCCGCAGAAACCCACTTAGGTGGCACCATCCTGGCCTTCCAAATGGAACAGCACATCTATAAAAGGAAGAGTGAAGGCATCTACATCATCAATCTGAAGAGGACCTGGGAGAAGCTTTCTGCTTGCAACGCGAGCCATGGTTGCCACTGAAAACCCTGCTGATGTCAGTGTCCTGTCTTCCAGGAATCCTGGCCAGCAGGTTGTGCTGAAAGTTGGCTGCTGCCACTGGAGCCACTCCTATTGCGGGCCGCTTCACGCCTGGAACCTTCACCAGCCAGATCCAGGCAGCCTTTAGAGAGCCTCCTCTGCTGGTGGCTACTGATCCCAGGACTGACCAGCTGCCTCTCACAGAGGCATCTTTACATTCACCTGCCCACCATTGCTCTGTGTAACACAGACTCTGCTCTGCGCTATGAGGACATGGCCAACCCGTGCAACACCAAGGGAGCTCACTCTTTGGGACTGAGGTGGTGGCTTCTGACTCAGAAAGTTCTGTGCATGCGTGGTACCCTCTCCCGTGAACACCCGTGGGAGGTCATGCCTGATCTCTACTTCTGCAGAGATCCGGAAGAGATGGAAAAGAACTTGCAGGCTGCTGCTGAAAAAGCTGTGACCACAGAAGAATTTCAGGGTGAATGGACTGCTCCAGCTCCTAAGTTCACGGCTACTCAGCCTGAAGTTGCAGTTTGGTCTGAAGGTGTGCAGGTGTTCTCTGTGCCGATTCAGCCGTTTCCTCCTGAAGACTGCATTGCTCAGTCTGCCACAGAAGACTGGTCTGCAGCTTCCACTGCTCGGGTCACTGAATGGGTGGGGACAACCACTGAGTGGTTTTAAGCTGTTCTTCCATAGGCCCCTAAGAAACATGAAAATAAGGTCGATGGAAAGCAAACATCAGTTTCTAAATAAATAAAATCTCTTCCCTGATAGACTGCAAAAAAAAAAAAAAAATCTCAATTTCAAGAGCATCCAGGGCACAATGGTCTTACAAGTGGTGTTTGAGTCGATGTCCTTCCCTGTGAAAACTGCAGTGAAAATTGGTACTCTCAAATACTAGGTAATATTAAGTAGTTTCAATGTTAGTGTTACTATTTCGTGAAGAATGACATTTTAGTGATTACCAGTGTCTGTCATAACAAGGTTTTTGGTTCATTCAACAAATGTGGATCTTGGTAGTGTTTCACACTCAGGGGATGTGGCAGTGAACAAAACTCTTCACGAAAGGTTTATACCAGTTGTCGAGGCAGAGGCAAAAGACAAGAAACATAAGCAGTTAAATATATAATAATAAGTTAATAACAGTTCAATATATAATAATAAGTCTGCTGTTGACTGATGCTGGGAAGGTAAACTAGGGAATTTAAACTTTTAATTTTGAAGTGAAAAAGAGAATTGAAAATGAACTAGGGAGTGTTGATAATGGAGAGCGAGGGGTGGAATTTTAGCTAGGAGGAGGTGGCTCACTGGAAAGATGACTTTGTGACTTGATTTTTTGGGAGGGGTTTTTTTTTTTAAACTTTTTCAATTTCTTCCCTTCTGGTAATTTTTTGAAATGACTTTTATTTCAAATTAATCATGAAGTTACAGAAAAGTTGGAGCGGCAATATAAAGCATTTCTTTCTGAATCATTTAAGGGTGAGTTCTGACTTCTTATTTCATCATTTCTGAATATGGCAGTGTGTATTTCCTACAAAACAGGGGTGTTCTGCTTCATAACCACAAGACACAGTAGATTAGGTACTCTGTGTCATGGACCTCAGTTTTTCCTCTTCCTTGAGTTTCTCTTATGTTTTGTTAAATAAATTACTTAAGCAAGTCTTTCAGAGGATTATCTGTGAGTGTTAAAATTTTCTAAGTCTTTCACATTAAAAAATGTCCTTATTTTACCTAAACTCTTGATTAATAGTTTGTCCGGGAATTTAATTCTGGGTTTCAAACAATATTTTCTTCAGACTTCAATCTTCAAGCATACATTATCTCTGACAAGAAGTTGGATGCGGCCAGGCGTGGTGGCTCATGCCTATAATCCCAGCACTTTGGGAGGCCAAGGTGAGAGGATTGCCTGAGCCCACAGGCTCGAGACCAGCCTGGGACTCTTGGCGAGACCTCATCTCTACAAAAAAAACCAAAATAATTAGCCAGCATGGTAGCACAAGCCTGTAGTTCCAGCTACTTGGAAGGTTGAAGTGGAAGGATCACCTGAACCCAGCAGGTTAAGGCTGCAGTGGCCAAGATTGTGCCACCGTCCTCCAGCCTGGGTGACAGAGTGAGACTCCAACTTGGAAAAAAAAAAAAGAAGCTGGACATTGTAAGTGGAGGCTTTCAGGATCTTCTCTTTGCCTTTCACCAGTCTCTTCGTCAAAGCGGTCTCTTTTCTTCATTCATTCAGATGCTCTTCGCTCTGTACTCCTTCTCAAGCCAAAATGCTTGTGTCTAAAAATAAATTTTCTTCTAATATTTTCTGGTAATCTCTTTAGGATATTTTGTTCTCTTTTCTCTTTCTGAAACTCCAATTGAAGGATCGTAGCTCTTCTGGATGGATTTTCTAAGATTTTAACCAATTTGTTTCGTCAGGTTTTTATTCCAGCACTTATTTTTAGTTTTTATTATTACAGACATTATATTTTTTAATGTATTGTCTTTATCGGTGTTTGGTTGCTTTTTCTACAATAGCCTGTTCTTTTATTAGCATAGAAAACAGTTTCTCAAATTTCTCTATAGATGCCAGTGAAGATATATTTAAAATTATATTCTGTGTCCTAAATTATCTGTTGATTTGGAGATCAGTTCACTGGTTCACATTGGCAGTGTGTGTGTGTGTGTGTGTGTGTGTGTGTGTGTGTGTGTGTGTGTGTGTGTAATTATTTTCTCTCTAATATAGTATTTACCTGCTGAAAGTCACAGACTAAGGGCTAGTTCACTTGATATGTTTATCTGGTGTGAGGTTTTTGTTTTGTCTTGTTTTATTTGTTTTGCCAGCATGCAGTCCCATTCCCGACAAGTCCTCATCAAGGAGAGAGATGAGTTTTGAGTTCTGAATCCACATCTTCACTTTGAATTATATAAACAGGAATCAAGCTAGGCCCACACATCCCTGGGCTGTACTCAGGGAATCCCAAACCAATTTCTTTGGCAAGCAGTGCCAGGAAAGGAGGTACTAATTTGCACAGCTGTTTGGAGAACAACGACAGACCTAGATCTCTGGCTACTTCCCCTTCCTGAATCTGGACCTCTTATCTCCAAGAGAACTTCAGAGGCATTGCCATAGGCAGCACGGCTTATACCTCCACCACAGTCTTCTGTGAATACAAATTCTGGGCTGTTCTCCTGCTCCTTTATTTTGTAATATGTAACATATTTTCCATCTTCCAGAAACTCATCAAGGTTAACCATTGTGTGTGTCTCCACCTGGTTTGAGAACTACTATACATTTATTACACTTAGTACCTTTAAATTGTATTATAATAGGATTTGTGGAAGTAGAATAGATATATGTACATCCAACAAGTCACCTTGAACCAGAAGCCTCATTCCCTCAACCTCAAATTACTCCCCCCTCAGCCCTGCTCTCTGCCACTTCTCTGATATGTATTTGTCCCATGAGTGCTGGCTGCATTTCTTTTATCTTCGCTAAATGTTGATGGTTCACCCTTTTCTATCTCCTCTTTTTTCTTCACTTTATTCTCTGTGGATGTTTTTCACTCACTTCCACGGATGCAACTATCACTTCATGCCAACGAACCCGTTCCATATGACCTGATGTCATCTCTCCCTGGGCTCCAGTTTCTGGGCCCCTCACCATTTTCGTTCATATTGTATTTTATTTTTTTCATCCAATGTCAGGAAATGGTAGATTGTTAATAATATTTTCATTAATGAGTCAATTAGTGAGTGCTGAAAAGATCTAGAAGAGGTTTTAAGGTGATTTTTCTACTACACCATATTATTTCCAAATTATTTTTCACAAATTCATCAGTAGTTAATGAATCATTCTCTCACGTTGGTGTGAACTAAAACCTGGGGTTTCTCTTTACCATAATTTTTATATAACCTATTTTTTTAGTAATACTAAAACATGGTCAAACTTCACTACCTAACCCCCTCAAAAAAAACTGTAGACTAAAACATTTAAGAGGAACAAAGAACCCTACAAGTTCCAATTATAATACAGCACTGTAATTCCATTTCTAAGTTCTAATTCCATTTCAGTTACTATAATCAAACTTCTGTTATATCAAGTTTTTAAAGTTAAAACACTCAAAGCAGAAGTTTTCACTTACCTAATTGGCTACCATTGCAAGTGCAGATTCAATCCATCTGTCCCTAAGTGGATTTATGTATCTCTGCCAGTTTGCCCTTTGTTTTGGCTTTGAATTACTCTTTCTAAGGGTGATTTCCCATGAAAGGAAAGCTTATAATAGTTGCCCTTCAAGTCTGAGCATTTCAACTATAATAATTTTTGATACTGGGTGTAGACTTCATGTAATTCTGCCAGAATAAAGAAAAGAGTTTTAAACTAGACAGTTTTCTCCCTCCATCATGGATCCTATGTATGCATTAAAAAGCAAACAAGCCGGGCTCGGTGGCTCAGCCTATAATCCCGCGCCTTTGGGAGGCTGAGGTGAGTGGATTGCCTGAGCCCATGGGTTCAAGACCCGCCTGGGCAGGTGGGACCTCATCTCTACAATAAAAAAAAAATTAGCCGGGCGTGGTAGCGTGCGCCTGTAGTTCCAGCTCCTTGGAAGGCTGAGGCGGAAGGATCGCAGGAGCCCAGCAGGTCGAGAAGGCGGTGGCCGGGAGCAGCCACTGCACTCCAGTCTGGGCAACAGAGTGAGACTCCAACTCAAAAAAAAAAAAAGCAAACAAACAAAATAGTCCTTTGTCCACACAGCACAGTTAGCTGACCCTCAAAAAAGTGGTGAACTATAGACAGTGATAGCTGTCCTTCTAACCCTAATCATTCATGGGCCCAGTCAATTTGTCTCCACAGTCAAGGGCTCCCAGAATGATTGTTTACATATTCTTAGTGAAACCATTAAGACGTTCTTGAATTTGAGAAAATGTTGACAAATGGAGATTTTCAGAGATTTGTAATTTTATGTCAATCCTTGTCTGAATATCTTAATAGAAACCACTTAATAATAATAATAAACAATAATAATAATAATAATAAAAGCTAACACAAGTTGAGTACTATTACTACTCTAACAGCATTACATAGAGTATTTTCTCTAAATTTTTAAAATAACTTTTTGGATACGTCCTATTATTACCCCATACATAAATAATTAAGTCTTAGAAAAGTTAAATGTCCTTGACCAACTCGTTTGCCCAGTTTCTAAATGGTAGAACTGGGGCTTAAACCCAGACAATCTGATATCAGAGCCAATATGGTAGCCGGGCTCGGTGGCTCAGCCTGTAATCCCGCACCTTGGGAGGCTGAGATGAGTGGATTGCCTAAGCCCGTGGGTTCGAGACCCGCCTGGGCAACTTGGCAAGATCTCATCTCCACAGTAAAGCAAAAAAATTAGCTGGGCGTGGTAGCGCACCCTGTAGTTCTAGCTACTTGGAAGGCTGAGGCGGAAGGATCGCCAGAGCCCAGCAGGCCGAGGCTGCAGTGGCCAGGAGCAGCCACTGCACTCCAGTCTAGGCGACAGAGTGAGACTCCAACTCAAAAAAAAAAAAAAAAGAACCAATATGTTTATTCACTAGTCAAGGATATCAAACAGATTTTGTCTTGTAGGACAGCTTTGATTGATTGTTTCTGCAGGGAGCACGACATTGAAAAAATGTGGTCACAAGACTCAGAGAGTTGAAAATGAACAAGAGAGACTTCTGGGAAGATAGAGGTGGAGCCAGTTGGACTATGTGAGTCCCAGTGTTAACTACTCAGGAGCTGATTGTGACCCAGAGGGAATATCTCAAAAGCACAAACTCCAGAGGGACAGAACAAGTGTTGAGTCTTAGGAGCCCCACCCCCTACCCTGATTCGGCTGTGGGACAAAGGGTATGACCAGAAAAGGATGAGGAAGACCCCTGAAGAGATCAGCAGTGAATCTGGAGCTGGCCCAACCCCCTTATCCCTGCAATCCTCTGAATGTCAGACCAGTGTGGCTAGGGCATGACTGAGAGGGAGGAACCAGGCCAGAGCCTGGATATCAGCCATGATAGGAGGACTCTACTCCAGTTTAAGCCTGGCTGAGGCACCCCCCCACCAGTACCTGGGGCAGAGACAATCCCACACCTCCCCCCTGGAGGGGGTTGCCCTTACCATACAAGAGTGGGAGGTAAGGACTGAAGCCCTAACCACACCTATTGCTTCCTCCTCCTTCCCCAGATGGGACACTGGGGAGACTGTAAATGAGGCCACAGCTCCAAAGGAGACAGTAGGGAGTCTCACCTGTGAGTAGCTGAGAGGAACAATTATAGGGCCTGCCACAAGAAGGCAGGTTGTTTTATGTTTGTTTGTTTCTTTGTTGTTGTTGCTGTTTTTCTTTTCCTTTATACACAAAGTATGTGAGGGTTCAATCTGGATTCTCCAATGTCACCCTTTGTTTCTTCTTTTTCCTTTTTTCTTTCTTCTTTAATTATTTGTTTTCTGTTTATGTATATACATGAATGATTGAGTGTTAATCTTTCAGTTTTTGCTTGTTTGTTTTGTTTTGTCTTGTTTTTATTCTTCTCTTTTTTTAGTTTAATGTGTGTGTGAGAGTTTGATTTGAATTCCTTTTTTCAATTTTGTGTGTGTGTGAGTGTTCAGAGTTTTCCTGTTTTTTTTCTTTTCTTTTTGTTTGTTTTGCTTTGCTTTTTTTCTAGTTTTGTTTTTGTTTTTTGGTTTCAGATTTTTGTGTATGTGTGTGTTTAATTATTTTTTGCTTTAGTTTCTGCCTTTTTTTCCGTGTGTGTGTGTGTGTGTGTGTGTGTGTGTGTGTGTGTTATTTTGTCTATCTTATTTCATCTACTTTTCTCTGTTCTCCTCATTGCTGTTACTGTATCTTGGACTTAGGGGTTACACACATGTACCCATTGCATCATCATATAGAGTGGTGGCGGGGAGTGGGTCTCAGGGAATCCATACCACAATCATTGTTATTTGCAAGTAGTTTCTGAATCCTAGCTCCCCTTCCTCTTCCTATTCTACTCTCAAAACTACAAGGAATAGCAATGTTTCTCACCCACAGTACTGTTTCAAAATATAATAAATTCAGAGCCCCAATCAGGGAAGAATAGAAGGCTGAGCAAACATCAGAAGTGAAAGCCTCTTCCACTGCCACTGAATAACAGAACTAAAGAGAAAAGAAAGAGATCTGTCACAAATGAGGAAAACCAAACAGAAGAACATAGGTAATTCCCAATGTAAGAAAGAGAAAATGCCTGAAAAATCGAACCTCAGAGCCCAGACAATGGAAATCACCACCAACTGGTCCTAGAATACAACAAGAATTAGAGAATGGATGGAAACAGTAAATAAGACTCAAGAAAGACAAGATGAAACACTGAAAGAGCTTGTAGCAGAGATTTTGGCAATAAAAAAGTTCATCCAGGAAATAAATAATAAGATGACAAGCATGGAAAGCAGAATTAATCAAGCAGAAGAAAGAATCTCAGAACTTGAAAACCAAAATATGGATTAACCCAATCTGTAAAAAACATAGAAAACTCAGAAAGAAAGAACAAAGCCTCTAAGAGATGTATGATTATATCAAGAGGCCAAACCTATGCTTGATTGATATCCCAGAAGAAGAAAGGGTAAGGAGAACAGCTTGGAGCAAGTATTCTAGGAGATTATCCAGGAAATTTTCCTCATCTCATCAGAGATATGCCCATCCAAACACAAGAAATACAGATAACCCGCACAATATATCAAATGAAAAGATAAACCCCTAGACACATAGTAATTTGCCTACAACAAGTAGGCACAAAATAAAAATATCCTAAAGGCAGCAAGAGAGAAAGGTCAGACTACTTACCAAGGAAAACCAAATAGTAGCATACCAATCGGTAGAAACACTACAAGTTAGAAGGGACTGGAGTCCAATATTCAAAGTCCTCAAAGTTAAACAATTTCAACCAGGATTTCCTATCCAACCAAGACAAACTTCATCTGCAATGGAGATTTAAAATCCATCCCAGACATCCAATCCCTAAGAGATTATGCAGCTTCCAGACTAGCTCTATACGAGGTGCTTTAAAAGGTATTAAGCACAGAAGAAGAAAAAAAGAATACCATGCACTTCCCAAGAGAACAGGAGAAACAGAATTAATGGAGAATACATTAAAACTGCAAACTTGAAAACACACACATACATCAACCCAAATGTTGAAAGAAAGCAAGGAAAAAACATTATAAAAACCTCATGACAGGGATAAGCAATCACATTTCAATAATCAGTGTGAATGTGAATAGACTAAATGCACCACTGAAAAGATACAGAATGGCAAACTGGATTAAAAAATCATGACCCCAAAATTTGCTACATCAAAGAAACTCATCTGACAATAAGGACACACACAGAATCAAAGTTAGGAATGGAAAATGAATTTCCAGGTGAATAGATCACAAAAGAAGGCAGGAGTTGCAATCTTAAAATCAGACAAAACAACCTTTAAGCTATCAAAAATTTAAAAATATACAGGACACTACATAATGATAAAAAGTTCAATTCATCAACAAGAAATATCCGTCCTAAACATATATGCACCCAACACAGGAGTACCAGCATTTATAAAGCAACTGCTAAGTAAACTGAAAAAAGATATTGACTCTAACACTATTATAGCTGGGGACTTAAATATACAGCTAACAACCCTAGATTGATCATCAAGGTGAACAATCAACAGAGATCTGAAATCTCAACTTGACACTTGACCAAATGGACTTAATAGATACCTACAAAACACTTCACCCAACAACCCCAGAATATACATTCTACTCATCATCACATGAAACATTCTCCAAGATCAATCACATCTTCAGCCCTAAATGAAGCATAAACAAATTTCATAGAAGTGAAATACTCCTTGCACCTTTTCAGCCCACAGTGGAATAAAAATAAATATCAACACCAACAATATTCTCTCAAAATCCACAAAGACATAGACATAAACAGCATGATGATGAATGATTACTGAGTCAACACAGAAATTAAGATTCCTGGAAACAAATGAAAATGAAGAAACATCTTACCAAAACTACTGGAAAGCCATGGAAACAGTTCTAAGAGGGGAATTTATATCTCTAGAACACACATCAAGAAAATGGAAATATCACAAGTTAACAGACTAACAAACCACCTAAGGGAGTTGGAAACATAAGACCACCAAAACCCTAACTTTAGCAGAAGAATCCAGATCACCAAAGCAAAAGCTCAAATATGGGACATAGAAGACAAAAATATCATAGAAAAAAAATCAACAGAGCAAAAACCTGGGTCTTTGAAAGAATAAAGAAGATTAATGGACACCCTAGCCAGACTGACCTAGAAAAAGAGAGAAAAAACCCAAATAATCACAAGTAGAAATGCAAAAGATCAAATCTCTTCTGACCCTGAAGAATTACAAAAGATTATAAGAGACTACAAAACACACCTGTATGGAAACAAACTTGATAACCTAAATGAAATGGAGGACTTCCCAAGGTTGAAACAAGAAAAAGTTGAGACACAAATAGACCAATAACAACTGACAAAATTTACTCCATCATAAGAAAACAAACCCAAAAAAAAAAAAAAAAAAGAGACGGGGCAAGATGGCAACGGCATAGGTGAACTGGTGAGATTCTCTGAACGTGAGTTCCCAAAAAGGCTATCACTTCGCTACCCCCATCCCCCAGCCCACCACCAACCGCGCTGGGGGCAGGCCCGGGAACTTCAGTCCCACGCAAGGCCAGATATTGCGCCCCCGCCCCACTGCTGCCGTTCTACTCGTGTGTGGAAGTCTCCGGTCCCAGCCCCCTCCAGATCCCTCCCTGGCTGCATTGTCTCCAGCCCGGGCACCCGGCATCAAGCCGTCGGTCACACAGGGAGGCTCTGGGCACCCGCCCCTCAGAGACACTGGTTCCATTTCTGGCTGAAGTCCTCTATTGGGTCCCAGTGCCACTCTCGCTGTCTAGAGCCTGCCCTTTGGAACTG
>NW_007233077.1:0-42525 GCF_000164805.1 Carlito syrichta
TTACTGGATGGAGCACACCCTCTGCTCCAGGAGAGAAGGGCCAGGGCAGGACCCAGCAGGCTCTGCAGAGGCATCAGGGACCCTGAGCTAGGAATCCACCAAGTAGAGCAGCTGGACCCAGGATACTCTGCCCAGCCCACCTTAAGTCTTCCCACATCTCAGTCCAGGGCAGGGTGGGGCAGCCACCACTGCTTCTGTATTAGCTGAAGGAGGTCCAGCCAACCTTCGAGGGTACCCAGGATCCAGTCAGACCAGGATTTCTGACTGCAGCCACAAGAGGATGTGGTCTGCGGTGGTGATGACTGCCCAGAGATCATGGCAGGTGCAGGATTTGGGGGAGTAAGGGAGTAGCTTTGTGTGCTATGTTTAGGGACGGCCCCTTCTTCTCCCCATGACCTGGAGCTGTCCCTAGGGGAAACCGCAGCTTCTGGGTCCTGGGCAGTGGGTGAGTGCCACACCCATAGGGGGGAGGCTGGGTAGAAATCAGTTTCAACCTAGACTCCGAGGGTAAATTCTACTCCAGCCTCCTAGGTGCAAGAAGCCCAAGGTCAGAGGCAGGAATCCCCAAACAATTGAGAAGAATCTGGGCAGGATCACGGACTTCCCAGGAGCTTTCTCTGTGCCCATATGATGTTTGTTAGGGCACTCATGTCCTGTTAATACTCAGTGCCTTGACCATTTCCAAGGGCAGGGATATCTGGTGCTTATTTGTATAGTCCAGCCCTCAGCACCAGGCCTTACCATCAGAATTTCCCAAGTGATGTTTGTGGATGGAAAGATTCATCCTGGAGATTCTTGACAGCTGATCTCATGAGTTGAGTCAAGTCATTAAGTCCTCATCACCATGCTCAACTTCATCCCTTTCTCTTTTCCTTCTCCTCCTCCTCATCAGCAAGAATTGTGAAGGGACTGAGACTTTGCCCTGCTTTCAAACTAGGAAATAAACCAGCCACAGTGCCATGGATATGGCAGAAGGCTCAAGACTCCTGGGTCAGAGACAAAGAGCAGTCTCACTCACAGCGATAGCAGCTGCTAAAATATCGGTGTTGTCTTGCTCCACAAGACAATGCAAAGAGGGCCAGGTGACATGTGCACACCAAAGTTTGGAGACCTTAAGCATTTTATGCTGGACAGAAAGCATGCCTGCCCTTGGCTCTAAAAGGAGACATGCCCTGTACCTTCTGAGGTTGTTCACTATACAAGCATTCTTGAAAAAGGTAGTCCAAAGCAAAGGCAGATGGTGAGAGACATGCAGAAACAGAGATCTGTAGTAGACAATTGCCTCCTGATGACCATAATCTATATCAATGAAATAAAGTCCCAGACAATTTGTCTGCTACCACATCCCATGAAAAGAGCTGGCCTAATTGTCCTCAAATTTAGCAGGGAAGTTAGAGTGTCTCACTCAAAATGTGGGCTAGCAACTTTTAAAGGGGCTTCCCAAGAAATTCACTTTGGCAGGTCCCAGGAATTCCCATTTAGACTTGCTGACAAAAAAGCTTTAAGAGCCCTAGAGGGCTACAGGTGTAAACTTTGGTTGATGTACTAAAGGTTTTGTGGCAGAAAAAGCAACTGGAATGCACGAGGGCAGACCCTCACTACAGTTCTGCAAGACTGCAGGGCAGGGCCCTGGCCTGGGCTCTCTTATTTGTACACTGGGCTGTCAGGGGTATCAGAAGGGATGAGAGTGGAGGAGGAGGTAAAGGAGTGCAAATGACACCAAGAGATACACGAGACAGAGGAGAGCCCTGTTCTACCAGAGTGAGTTGTGTTTAATTGAGCAGCTACTGCATGCTTGACTCTGGGTTTTGAGTTTTCCCACATGCCAGGCAGTTAGTTCCACCTGGACCCAGAGAGCCATATCGTCACCAACAAAGCACACCTCGGTGTCATGCAAGGGCCAGGCCTCAGAGACCAACCCCAGCCCTGTCACCTCTATTGTGTGGCATCAAAAAGCAGGGAATCTGCTGAGTATAATTTCCTCATCTTCAAATGGTGGGTGGATCATCTTAGCTCCCAGGTCCTGGCATTCAGGTAGCACTAAACAGCATCACTACTGTCACTGTATAATCGATTCTATTCCTGGGTTTCAAAATGGACTCCAACCCAAAGCACCTTCTCAGTCCTCTCCCCTTCTACCACTGCCCACAGAACTCAAAATTTGGCTCACTCCAGAGCCAGGCACAGCCTTCCAGGTGGAAGGGGGGCTCAAAAAGCAGAGGACGAGCTTGCTCTTAGATCAAACTCACCATGCACCCACTCCAGGAATGATCTTGGATCCTGCATTCATCTTCTCTCTACTGTAGTTTCTTTTTGTTGTTTTTTTTTTTTTTTTGAGTTGGAGTCTCACTCTGTCGCCCAGACTGGAGTGCAGTGGCAGCAGCCTCGACCTGCTGGGCCCCGGCGATCCTTCCGCCTCAGCCTTCCGAGTAGCTGGAATTACAGGCCTGCACTACCACGCCTGGATGATTTTTTGATTTATTGTAGAGATGAGGTCTCGCTGCCCAGGCGGGTCTCGAACCCGCGGGCTCAGGTAATTCACTCACCTCAGCCTCCCAAAGGCGCGGGATTACAGGCTGAGCCACCGAGCCCGGCCACTGTAGTTTCTTATATGTAAAAAAAGTACGCCTGTCCCAAGGACACCCTATGAGTTTCTCTGAACCCCAAAGTAAGAGGAAAGAAAAAAGAGAACCTGAATTTGTTCAACAGTCACTGAATACTTAGCGAACATGTGGTTCCATTAATCCTAATAGCCTCCCAGCTGCAGAGGAATTCTCTCCATTTTACAGAGAAGAAAATTGAGGCCCAGAGGTGACTAGGTCTGGAAGGACTCCACATTCATGATTTTGCCACTACTTCTTGCCTGTAGGATATAGAATCACTCCCTTCAGTGCCCTTGTCTGACTCAAGAGAGGGACAGAAGGGAGCTGGTAGAGCTCAGTCAACCCAGCCAAGGAAGAGCTGGTCCCAGCTGGCTAGAGTGCATTGTGTAGGGACCCAACCAAGGGAATTGGCCAAAAGAGAAGCCATAGCTCTGGTCCCAGCCCCCAGGCTCAAGCCCTCAGGAACTCCTGATCCACTGGGCACTGGGCACTGAACAGCTTGCCACAACTCTCCAGGCCCCAGGGAGATGCTTCACAGACCCTGGACACCCTTGGGAACCTGGGGAAAGAAAGTAGGTCTGGTGTACTTTTTTTACATATAAGAAACTACCCATGACCCCAAGGGCGGGGCCAAGCAGGCTTCTGTGAACAGCAATTTAGCCCTAGATCCCAACCACAGCAGAGCAGTTGGGAGATGTCCCTCTGGGAGAGACCCTTGGGGTTAACAGCCCTGGACTCTGGAAGGGGCTGGGCTAGAGGCAAGAACCAGAACTGGTCCAGGAAGAAGACAGAGCCATATGGACTGGGGTGCACTGGGGCAACTGGTACCCACAAGAGGGACCATGGGCACAGCTCTCCGGGGCTTCCACACTGCCAGAGGTGCCTTTGACCCTGAGGACAGATGAGGACCAGGACAGTCCAGGTGGGCCATGAGGTCTCTGAGGGGCTAGGCTCTGGCCCCAGGCATTGCTGGCCCCTCCTGCTGCTGGGCCAGACCATGGGCAACCATGGTCTGCTACTCCCAATGGCAGCACTGTTGAGCCCAGGCAGGAAGCAGTTGGAACAGCTTATGGGACCTGTGTCAGGTAAGGAGCAAGAGGTTCAAGGGATGTGGGGGTCCTGCAGCCAGACCCAGCAGTAGGGGACAAAGGGGATACAAGCCAGAGGTGTGAGGACAGTCAACCCTACTGGGGGCCTGGGCAGACACTGGCTTTATTGAAAGGGATCTATAAAGATTTGCTTACATTCATTTTTATTTTTATATTATATTAAAACATTATTTACCTCAGTTCCTGAGTTTTCTAACCCTTATTAAATTTTGCACCAATACTAGTGCCTCACCAGCCTCGCCCTAGTCCTCTGGGAAGGGCAGAAACAGAGGCAGGAGCAGAATGTCTATGGCAGGTGGTGGCCACTGATGGCCACTGTCCACACAGGGTGTCCAGTTCTTTCCCCTTTCTGTGCTGATGTGCTGTCTCCCTTACCCTTGCTGGGCAAGGTCCACTTTCTGGAGTACCAGGCGGTAGGCTCCAACTGATGTTGTAAGGAGGCTTCCTCTGAGGTCCCTCCTGAAACTGGCCCCCTAGAATCCCAAGCCCACCCAGGATGCAGGCACCTCCAAGGAAAAGGCCTGAGGAAGTCAAGGGGGCATGGTGCTGCCCACCCCTGCTGTGTGACCCCAGTGATTGGGTACTAATCATTTTAAATGCAGAGCCTTCCTCTCAAAGACTCCAGAAGCCATTATCCATTGTTATTCCCATTTTACAGAAGGGAATAAAGGCCCAGACAGATGAGGCAACCTGCCCAAGGTCACACAGCACATGGACACAAACAGTCCCAGGCCTAATAGAGAATGCTATGACTGCATCAGCATACCTTATATTTTTTAAAAATTGTCCAAAAGAAGGGTCGGTCTGCAAGGAGTAAGGGCTTGGTTTGGTCTCCCCCAAGGCTGTCCACTCACCGACTTGTGCATAAACTGAGAGCCTGAACCAAGAGAGTCTGTCTGGTCATGGGGACTGACTCATGGCCCATTTTAGGAGTAGTAGATGGGGAGGCAGATGCTTCCTCTGTGGGCATGATGCCAAATATGGTCTCACAGATTGAGAGGTGCTGGCTGGGGATGGGGCAACCAGCTGAGGCAGCAACATGCAGAGGAGAGGAGGGTGAGCGATAGGCGGGGAACTCTGGGGTACTGGAGTGGGTGCCGCCAAACCGCAAGGGTATCTGAGCCCTGCCCTTTCCCTGTGGTCCAGGAGTAGTCATGGAGGGATTTAAGTAGGGGACCTTCAGAGGCAGATGTGTGTTTTGGAAAACTTGGCTCCAAATATGGTGAGAACCAGATTGGACAAGGGAGGCCAAAGGCAGAGAGGGGGCAGTAGCTGTGACCAGGGAGGTGGAGAACCTGGACCCAGCCTGCACCCTGGGCACAGGTGGGAGACACAGGTGTACGAGGCCACCCAGGGCCAGATTCCTGTGAAATGGGTGAAGGAGGTTACAGTGAAGGTTCTGGAGGCTAGGCAAGAAAGACCCAATCTCATGGAGACTGAATTTCTGAAAGTTGTATTCAGATTCATAAAAATGTGCATTCCTTTGAATCAAGTAATTCCATTCCTAGAAATTTATCCTAAGAAAGGGAAAGTCATCAACGCTGTAACCAAGCATTTACAAACAAGGAAAGTTAGCTCAAAATTATTAATGTAGGGAGAAAACTATCTAAATATCCACCAGAAATTGTGTAACGCCATAGAGCGCATCCACCGCAAGAAATCTTACACAAACTTTCAACATCATGTCTCTAAAGTACCTTTAATAATATGAAGAAACTTAATTTTTTGGTTTTGGTTTTGGTTTTTTTTTTGAGTCGGAGTCTCACTTTGTCACCCAGACTGGAGTGCAGTGGCCGCTCCCGGCCACCACAGCCTCGATCTGGTGGGTTCCGGCGATCCTTCCGCCTCAGCCTTCCGAGTAGCCGGAATTACAGGTCCTTCTGCCATGCCTGGCTGATTTTTGATTTATTGTAGAGATGAGGTCTCGCCAAGTTCCCGAGGCGCGTCGCGAACATGTGTGTATTTTCAAATGCCTGTTTTAAAATACAGAAAATGTAGAAAAATATAGAAAAATGTCAATGGTGTGTCTCTCAGCTGGTGGGATTTTACCTAGTTTTAATTGTAACTTTTTAATTTTCTGGTTTTATGAAAATGCTCACAGGAAGGAATATTTTATTGTTGTCTTTTAAAATAATGTTTAATACAAGAGTAACATGTACTTTTGAGGAAATAAGATTAAACACAGGAATATATAAACTCCCACCTCTTCTCCCAAAATCTGTTCCTCAGAGATGGACACTGTCTAGTTGGTCTGTACACTTCCAAACCCTATCCTATGTTTGTATGTTCCTGAGAACACATAAATATATAGTTGGAATTTTATTTGACAAAAATAGAGTCATATTCTGTGTATTAAGTGATTGTTGTTGATATTTTCTATATTAGTTGTTATGTCTCCACCACATTATCATAATGACTTTGTAAGCAAAGTTGAAATGAGCCAGGATTTATTTAATCATTCCCCTACTAATGGATATCTAGATGGTTTCCTCTAAAAAGTACAAATTACAAGTGATATTGCAGTGTCAATTTTTGTGTTTGTGAGTGTGTATATGTATGAAGTACACTCATGTATCTCCACAAGACAGATGTCTACAAGTGGAATCGGTGGATCAGTAGTAACATATTTCTGAAATCGTATAGGTGATGCCCAGTTACGTTTCCAGAAGTCTGTGTGCAATCACTGCAGTGACTGACAGTGCCTTCTCTCTCTTATGTTCTTGTCAATAATGACATGACATTGATTATGTTTTATTTTGCCCATCTGATGGACAAAACATGGGATGTATTTGTTGTTTTATTGTCTGTTCGATCTTGATGACATTTATCATCCTTTCATATTTTTATGGACGGATTTTATTTCCTCTGTGAATTAGCTGGACATCACGTTACTTGCTTTTCCATTCAGTTGCTTGCATCTTCTTATATACCCACAATATCCTGGGATATCTTTGGGATATGAACTCCTTGTTTAATATATATGTTGTAAATAATGATCTGTTTTATGCCTTTAGTTGATGGAGTCTTTCACCATAAAACTGTTGTTAATTGTTATGCATCAAATTGGTTTAACTTTTTCTCTGTGGTTTCTGTGATCCATGCCATGTGTAAGAAAGTCACCTTTATTTCAATATTATAAAATCATTCTTCTATTTTATTCTGGTTCTTTCACTGTTTTGGTGTTTTGTTGGTTTTATTTTTAGCTTCATCTGGAGTTTATTTTTTGTATGTAGGAATATTATTTTATTTTCCAAATAGAAAACAAATCATCACACATCTGTTGAATATAAATTTGACTTTTAGCAAATACTAAATTACTGATTTATCACATTTTCTCTGTGCTTGTCTTGATCTACTAATCTATCCTATATCTCCCACCTCCTATTTTAAGTATTTTAGCTTTACAGAATATTTTGGTATCTGATAGGGAAAGAACCCATCATTATTACTGTTTCTCAAAGTATTTGTGTCTATTCTTTGACATTCTTGCAGTTGAGCTTCAGAATCAGTTCCCTAATTTTTAAAAGTCATGCCTTTCGTGTTGTGTTTGTAATTTCATGGAATATGGGATTAAGTTGAGGAGAACTAATATCTCTACAATGCTTAGCATTCTCATTCAGTAACATGATATACTCTTCGTTCATTCACTTTTTTATGTCTGTTAATCAAGTGGTTATATATTTTATTCATGTAAATCTTGCACAGTTTATTTTATTTATTCCTAGAGTTTTAAATATAGTTTCATTGAAGTTATAAAATTTTCCTTAGTCTCATATCCTAAAGGGTTACTGCCTTATGTAGCAAGGCATTCTGCTGGATTTTGCATGTTGCTCTTGTATCTAGCCACTTTACCTCTTGTACTAGTTCTGTTTCTTCAGCTGATACTCTTTCGTTGTGTGGTTTTTCTTTTAGTCAACTATTACAGCATTTGCACACCCCATCTCATTGCATTGTCTAGAATCTGTTGAACATGTTGAAAAATAAAGTGAGCTATGGCAATCTTGCCTTGTTTCTGACTCTTTAAATGTTTTGCCTTTAAGTGTAAAGATTGCCATATGTTTAGGGAAATATTCTTCATATAGTTGAGGAAATTTTCTTGGATAGCTTAATAAAGGGCTGGAAGCTTGTCTTAAGTCAGAAACATGTGTTACATTTTTGTTATATTAAATTCTGTTTCAAAAATCTTCTGTGAACATGTTAATACAACCTGCTGCTAAGGTGGAAAATTGCTGGCCCCATCACAATCCATATTTTCCAATGTAAATAAATTATCTTGGGAGTTAAAATCATATTTGGCAAAACCTGAGGATTCTTGTCCTGGTTAACCATTAGGGTATGACTTAGGTGTTTTTTTATTTCTTTCTTGAGTATTTTAATGCTGTCTTGTGTTGTGGTAGGATGTCTGGGACACCGAAGGCAATTCAAGCACTCTTGAATAAACTCAGACCTCTGACTTGAAGAAAAATTGCTGAAATGAGGACATTACAAATGGCAAGTTCCTAGAGAAATGAGTTTAATTGAGCTGAAGGTGCCTGTATGGCATTCAAGCAGAGATAGGTTGAGGGGGCAGGAGGTATGTAAATCTGGAGGCAAGAAGAGAAGCGAGGTCTGAAAACAGAAATCTGGGCAGTCATGGGAGTGCATAGTTATGGTCAGAAGTAGAGAGAGTAAAGAAAGCACAGGGAGAGCAGGACCCAGGGTGGGAGTGTGTGAGTCAGCAACAGTGATGGCCCAGGGAGAAATGAAAGCCAAGGAGGAGAGTGGGCAGTCTCAGACACCAAGGAGGGAAGAAGAACCAGGAAGAGAAGCCTCTTGCAGAGACTTAAGGGTACCGGAGAGGAGCTACAGACTTGACTGAGATAAGGACTTGTTGGCCTTGACCTTAGAGGTTTCTGGGGAAATAGGGGTGAGATCTAGAGAGGCTCTGGCATATTCCAGAATGCAAAGCAGGACTGGACACAGATGGATGAATGAGTGGATGGATTATTGGATGAATGGATGAATGGATGGATGGATGGATGGATGGATGGATGGATGGATGGACGGACGGATGAGTGAGTGGATGGATGATCGATGGGTCGACTGGTAGATAAATAGAAAAACAAATGGATAGATGAATTGATGGATGGATACTTGCTAGCTGTTGTTAGATGGATAGATGGGATGGGATGGATGGATGAATGGAATGATGGATGGATGGATGGATGGATGGATGATATATGGGTAGACAGATAGATGAATAGATGAGCAGATGGGTGGACAAATCGATGTATGGAAGTATGGAAAGAGTGATCTGAGAGATCAAAGAAGGCTTCATGAATAAGGTGGGACTGAGTTGCATCTCCATGGAAAGAAATAAAAGCAGAGGATTCTCTACTTGAGTCAGGAGTGGTCCAGTGACCTTCATCCAGGGAGGATGACAGCCTGGATGGATCATGGACACCTGTGGGGATAAAAAAAACTCAGAGGACCTTAAAATGAGGCCAGGAGAGTTATGACAGGTCCAAGTTAGCTCAGGATTCCCTTTGCCACATTACATAGCCGTCCCAGCAAATGTGTCACTCAGGGACTTGCTGGACATCTGCTGTACCCAGAGCACTGACAGCCTTGGAGGAAGGGGAGGAACACTCACTAGGATGACTCCAAGGCCATAGGTGGAACCTTCTCAGGCAGAAGACAAGCACAGCAACCCCTCTAGAGAGTTGGCCATCAACCCACCCTGCATCTAGGTTGAAGCTCCACCCACTGCATCCCTGTGTCCTTCACACCCAGCAGTTCCTGCTCCAGTCCAGCCTCTAGGGAAAAGATCAAGGTGTTGGCCCCACGGGTTTTAGTCCTAGCCTCCATCATAGTGGTATATCTTTGGTGGTGGGACCAGGATCACCATCCTACGTATGTGGCACTCACAATTTTCCCCTACCTGTCCCATCCTCCTGTCTCTGGAAAGTCCATTTCTCTCTCTGAGGCTTTCCCTCCACCCTCTCAGCCTGAAGCTTTGAATCTCTACCTTTCTCCGTGGGGCTTGGGGAAGTTGGGCTGGTCTCAGGGTCACCAGTAAGAAGGGCTCAAACAATAGGAGCAACCACTTTCAGATTCCAACTGCCTAATGTTGCCTAGTCCAGGGCCTGGACTGGGTTTGACCAAGTACAGGTACTCCTACCTCTCTTCAGGAGCAGTTGCCTGGGTAGGTACCAGTGGTTGGCTCTGTGAGGGGCACTGTGGTAGCATTAGAGACATTCTCCGGGGTCTGGGCCAAGAGATAGATGCCCACCCTAGGTGGTAGGGCCACACAGGGCATGGGGCATAGGACACAAGGATACAGGGGTCACCCCAAAGGGAGACCAATGGAAGGTGCAGAGAGGGCTCTGGGTCTAGACTACAGCCCTCTGGCCTCTTCTGGGCCATGAGGACTCGAGAACACAGAAGGACAAGTCAGGCTGAGCAAGATGACCAGAGCCCAGCCTTCCCAAGATGGTCAGAAAGGAGCAGGTCTCACAGGGCAGAGACATCTCTGCCCCAGGAGTCCCTACTCCCCTGGCACCTGGTGTCTCCCTGTCCCCGGAATGGCCTGTCTCCTTTCTCAAAGGGCAGGTTAGAATCAGGAGATGATAAAATGGAAGTGTGTGAGGGTGCAGGGTCAGGAGCTGCTGGGGTGGCATGGAGGCTGCTGTGCCCCATAATCTGGAGAAGCAACCCAAGGACACAGCCAAGGAGAAGTATCCTGTGGTCAGGCTGATGGGAACAAGGGAGATGTCAGAGCTTTGAAGGAATCCCAGGGGCTTGTCTGGGTAGAGTCCACCCCTCATGGAAGAGCTAAGTGTGCCGAGTTGAGAGAGCCTGGTTCTTGAGGGGATAGGAAACTCCAAGCCCCACCAGGCACTGGGCACAGTCCCACAGCCTCCCCACCCATCACCAGGGCTGTCCTACAGGCTGAGTGGGAATCCTCATTTCACAAAGAAGGCTCCAGGCACTGAATAATTAAGTGGGAGGGGGTCTGGGCCTGGAGGATCCAGAGGTCAGGCCAAATTCTAAATTCAGACTCCAGAGACCAGGGAGGAGGGACCACAACCTGCCCTGGCTACATCCAAAGAAACTGAGGATGCAGAGGAGAGCTGGGTCAGGTCACCTGGGAGAGGTGACTAGGAAAGGCTTCTAAGGAGGTGCAGGACTATCTTCTCTCCAGAGAGCTTGAGTGGGAATAGGGAAAAAAGGAGGGAAGGAGAGACCCCGGGTGGGCCAGACAGTCATGCTATAAGCGGTCACAGAGACTTCAGACAGGAAGGGGTACTCCCCAACACCCCAGACTCTCACTCTACTGTCTCACACCCCCACCCCACCCTCACAGTCAGCTAAAGGCTGCCCCCACAGTCACTCTGCTCCTACCCTCCTCTAAGGAGCTCCAAGCCAACAAGGCCACACTGGTGTGTCTCATGAGCGGCTTCTACCCGGGCTCTGTGATCGTGACCTGGAAAGTAGATGGCTCCACTGCCACCCAGGATGTGGAGACCATTCAGCCCTCCAAACAGAGCAACAACAAGTATGTGGCCAGCAGCTACCTGACCCTGACACCTGAGCAGTAGAGATTTAGAAGAAGCTACACTGTCAGGTCACACACGACGGGAGCACCGTAGAGGAGACAGTGGCCCCTGCACAGTGTTCTTTGCCCCAGCCCTCCCCTATTCCTCAGGGACCTGAAGCTTGGGATCCCAGGGTAGGGGTCTTCCCCACCCAAGTCATCCAACCCTTCTCCCTGAATCCAGTAAATGCTTAATAAATATCCACATTTCAATCAGAAATCTTAAACAATCTCATTTTTATCTCACATATAATCACTGGCCTCCTTTGGGTCCTCAGTGTGGGATGTGGGGAGACTCCTGGCACCCAGTGGGAAAGTAGCGACGAGCAGGGGTTCTCAGTCTCCCTGGGGAATCTCCCAAAGATCAGTCTTCTTCACATAGACACCCTTTCCCCAACTTTCCACTGTCCTCTGAGCCACCAACCTGGCATTGGTTAAATCACATCCTTCTAAGTCCTAAGTCTTCTCAATAAAGACCTGATCGTCTATCAGCCATCATTTCTAATGTGCCTTTTATGTTTGGCCATGTTTTTGGGGATATGAGACTCCTCTGAGGGACAGAGGTAGCTCCAGGTGAAGTCCCATGACCCCATATTCCCACTCCCACCAACCTGCCAGAGACCTACGTGGGCTCTCTGTGCCAGTGAGAGCCTCAATTCAGAGCACAAAGTTGTCACTGCAGAGTCGTCCCTGAAATGGAGTCTTTGCCCACCTGAGAAGGGAAAGGGGCCCAATGAAAGGGATAAGGATGTGCCTAAGAAGGATTCAGGAGAAATTAAGGGTACCCACGTGCCCAACTGTGGGCTAGAGGCAGAGATAATTGGGAAGTCCACCCTTGAGTCCAGGCCCTGATCTAAGGAGGAACAAAAATGAAATTCCCCATTCCATATAAGGAGTCAATCAGGGAAACATTTACCAGATGAGTAGTCCATAGTTGTGCTGCCACTAGGAAATTGAAAAGGTTTGGAGAATGAAACATATAGGTCCTTTTCTCAGACTTGCACATTGTACATTAGCGAAGTAAAGGCAAGTCATGCTCTAGGGAAACAATTTAATATAATGAAACCTAGCTTTTGGAAACCACATCATATTGATCCTCCTCTACACCTTTAGGATCCCCATAGCACTCTGAAAGACACCAGTGTTCTATGAAGCTGGTTTAAGAAACATGGCATGAGGTTGAAGCCCAGAGGGGTGGTCTGTGTATGAGCAGATGGGTGTGGGGTCAAGGCCACACCCAAAATTAACACAGTGATGGAGGTGGAATCTCAGTCATGGGGAGTCTGGACTCCCAAATCAGGTGTAGACTAGGATTAGTTTGGGGTAGGTTTGTGAATAGAGCCCAGTAAGGGTCAGCCTGTGTGAGGGAGAGGACATGGTGAAACTTGACAACAATAAGGGCAGTACTTGTCCACTGTCTGTCTGGGGGAGGCTGTGTCACAGTGGAATTCAGAACTAGAATCAGGGACAAGTCAGAATAGGGCAGGGAAGGGTAAAAGTGGACAGCAATTGACAGCAAGGTCAGGCTTCCTCAGGGATGCAACCTCCAGACCTCCTTCCCAATGGGCCTCCTTCCTCCACCCATGGGTACCTGCCACATGGGTCAGAGACACGCATCCCAGGGTGCTGTCAGTCTTCTAGATGAGGATTCCCTCCATCTCTATCGGTCCTCAGTACTCTGGCACTTAGACACCCCTGTCTCTGCCTCCAGCACATCAGGGACACGGCACTTGTCTTCCCCTGAGCTGCTGGTTTGCTAGCCAGGCCAGAGACAGAGCCCATAAGGACAGGGAGCTCTGGAATCGTAATCAGGCAGAGAAAGGGTCCCCTTGATGCTTGATCATAGGCCCCCTGAAGTAGCCTCTGAGGTAGAAGGAGAATTAAGAATTATAGTGTCCACAGCAATTGTCTGAGCCCATTTCATGGAGGTGAAAACTAAGACCACCAAGGGCCAGATCAATATCCCTGCTGGGAGCAATGCCAGGGCCCACCCCAGCCCCCCCAGCTACTGCCCCAAGACTGATACCCTTTTATTGTGTTATAAGTTTATACAATGGAGAACTTCGAACACATACATAAGGAAGCTGAGGACTAACAACGACCCTCGTGATCCCATCACCCAACCCCCAAGTAAGAAATTCTCCAGCATGCTGACCTACCCACAACAGAATAACATGTTTTCTTCACAGCATTTATAAGCAAATACAAGACATCCTACATTTCATTTGTAAATATTCCATTTTGGTCCTGGAAAGATATGGATCTAAAAATAATGACAATATCATTATCAAACCTGACCAAAAATTATCAGTAACTTTTTTTTTTGAGTTGGAGTCTCACTCTGTCACCCAGACTAGAGTGCAGTGGCCGCTCCCAGCCACTGCAGCCTCGCCTGCTGGGCTCCGGCGCTCCTTCTGCCTCAGCCTTCCGAATAGCCGGAATTACAGGCATACGTTACCACGCCCGGCTGATTTTTTTATTTATTGTAGAGATGAGGTCTCACTGTCCAGGTGGGTCTCGAACCAGCGGACTCAGGCAATCCACTCACCTCAGCCTCCCAAAGTGCGGGATTACAGGCTGAGCCACTGAGCCCGGCTGGGTGACTGTATTTTAACACCGGCTCCCTCTGCAGGTGTCTCCCAAATTGCTCCAGCGTGTCCTGCAGGGCAGAAGCTGCAGGATCTGAGGGTTAGATCTGGGACCTTTCCAGGGTTGATATTCAGTCGCAGCATTCCTAAGCAGGAGCCCAGTGCTGCTCTCAGCCTCTGTTTTTCTGCAGTGTGGTTCCAACATCAAGGGGCTTAATGGAGGCTCAAGTTGGATATTTCAAGATAGCTTTCCAGGTTAGGTAGCAATTTCCAGAAAAGGCACCCACATTGGGGCCTCAGTCTTTATTGACACTAGCTGGCTGGAAGGTCAGTCCCTTACTACCTCAGGTGAGAAGGAGCACAAAGGGTGGATGCTCCAGTTGCCTCCTTTTCGGGAGGCTGCAGCATGTGCATGGAGAAAGGGCCCTGCCCTATGCTCTTCCACCCAGAGTGTATGACACACGAGAAAAGAGCCACTGTGCTCATAGATGACCCATTTTCTGCCACCAGTCAGTGACTGTGCACTCTCATGGTGAATTCAAGGATTTCCTATGTTTGATGTTTGAATCCACTTTTATTATATTTTCTTGCTGGTAAGCGTGTGGCCAAAATGATGGATATTTGCTTATTGAGAACCTCTTCAGATGGCACCTGAGTCCACTTTCATGACACAAAGTACCTTTGGTGGCCCCGCTTTCTAGGGTCACAACATGTTCTGTCTCATCCTGTCTCTTCCCTGCCCCAGGCCTAGGATGGACCACTGATCCCACTGCCCTTGGTGGGAGGTGGTCTTTGGAGACCATGTTCGGGACACTGACTCATGTCCCCAGTTTGAGTAAAGCAATGGAAGCCACCACTCCACCTGACCTTACAAACATGGTACCAGATTGAAGGGGGGCAGAGGTACTCCCAATGTTACGCTGGAAGATGAAGTTGGCATTTCCTAGGAGTCCAGCCAGAACTCACTGGCATTGGCCAAACCCATCCCAACAAAGACTGCCCAGGGAAGGTAAGGCTAAAAGTCCTGGAGTCAAGGACGGGGTCATGGGCAGGTTTCTAGGACAAAACACTCCAGAGCAAAAGGCTTTGCACTACAGAGAGAAGGGCACCCTCTACATCCCATAGCCCCATCAAAGTCAGGGTCGTGTCAACTCTGAAGAAAAGAGACCACCTGTCTTCTTCCCTTCTCTGGAAATTCACTTCTTAGTGACTCAAATGCCCTCCAATAAAATCATTTCCTTTTCTGGGTGACATTCTGGGGGAAAGCCAAATCCAAGATACCAACGACCTTCAGGATCCTGGATTTGCAGGGTGATATCCGGAGTCACACATCCCATTATTTGTGGGGTGAGTGTGGGGACTGTGAGCACTCACTGCTGAGTAAATACCGCCTGGGGCAGGGCCCCGGGCTTCCTCATCCACAGCTGCAGGTGGGCTCTGGGGATGGCTCAGGGAGGGGATTTTGTATGAGTCTGTGTCACAGTGTGCAGTGTTTGGCACAGGGACCAAGCTGACTGTCCTAGGTGAATGTCTTCTTTCCCCTCCTTCTCAGCTCTCCCCAGGGTTTGATGGTAATTTTATGCTGTTTTTGTTGTTGTTCTCCCCTCTTAGTTCAAAGCCTTGCCTGCCTCAGCTGGTCACCACGACTCTTCACCTCTGACTCCAGAGGCAAGGACTGAACAGGGTGACCTACTGAGACTACTCTGTCTGTCTGTCTGTCTGCCAGAGTCACTTTGTGTTTTCAGGACTTGCTCTGTTCTGTTCTTGCCTTCTGGGCCCTGTCTGCCTGACTTGATTTGTGGAGGGGAAACTGAGGATCCATGTTATGGAGAAAAAAGAACAAAGGGATTGAGAGAGTGACCATTTGGGAGAATTTAGAAGGGCTCAGAAACTTAAATGACATGGCTAGGGAACCACAGGTCAGAGGCTCATGGCCAGGTCTCCTGGGCTATAGGACTCCAGATCCAGAACAGAAACAAGGTAGGAAGTGGAGGGATCTCCACAGGTTTCCGTTGGCTCCCAGGGAGAAAGCCCTGAGCTGGTCTTACACTCACGAAGCCCAGACAGGAGGGAGGAGAGAAAGGAAAACTCTGGACACAAGGGAACTGGGAGAAGGGTCATCCAAGGACGTGGTGTTCAGGAAGGTGAGCTCTTGGGTGTCTGCAGGATGTACCTCAAGAAGAAGGAGTCCCTGAGTTTATTCATCCCAAGACATGATCCTCCCAGATCTAAGCATGAATGTCACAGTCCATTCATAGAGTGATACTAAAAGAGAACTTCAGCTACTGAAAGTCCCAGGGCAGGCAGACAGACTCACTCAGAATATTAAGAGTCTTGACCCTTCTGCAGAGGCTTCAAGAAAGTTACATTTGAGCAAAAATGGAGCCCTTAGGTAGAGAACCAGAGCACCCAGAGCAGACATGTCAGGTCAGAAAACTCCCCAAAGTGAGCTTAACAGGAAAAAAGGAGCTCGAGGGATAGAGAGACAGCTACAGACAGACCAGGTCAGGATGTCAGGAAGAGGCAGAAGCAGGTGGCTGAGGACTCCCTGTCAGTGCCAGAGGGCAAAGCCTAGAGAGTCTTAAAACAGGTGATAAGAAGGCAGGCTTGGAGGTTCTTAGACCTGACTGAAGGTGATTTGTGGAACACCTGAACTACCCTCCCAGAGACAATTTGAACCATGTCTGAAGGGTTTTGCACCAGCACAGAGCCAGATTTCTCACACAGCGAGGTCAGGTATTACCCTGTAAACTCTATCTCTGAACTCTTGTCCCTCCCCAACCCTGCTGGTCAACCCAAGACCACCCCATCAGTCACTCTGTTTCCACCCACCTCTGAGGCGCTCCAAACCAACAAGGTCACAGTGGTGTGTCTCATCAGTGACTTCTACCCAGGCACTGTGACGGTGGCCTGGAAGGCAGACAGAAACCCATGGTATGGAGACCACCAAGCCCTCCAAACAGAGCAACAACAAGGGCACAGCCAGCAGCTACCTGACCATGATATCCAACCGGTGGAAATCTCCCAACACCTGCAGCTGCCAGCCCCACAAGAAGAGAGCACCGTGGAGAGCCCCCGCATAGTGTCCTTAGGCCCTGGCCTTCCTCCAACCCATGGGAGCCAGGAGCTCTGGATTCCAGTGGAGGGGTCAACTCCCACCCAAGTCATCCAGTCCTTTCCCTTGCATCCAATAAACCTTCAATAAATATCCCCATTGTCAGTCAGAAATCTTGTAGCATTTGATCATTCTTTATCTCTTATATAATGTGTAAACTCCCCAGGGTCTTGCTTGGGTATGGAGGGCTCCTGGCACCCAATGGCTGATACCTCAGGGCAAGAAACTAACCGTCTTTTGCAGGAATCAGCTCAGGAGAGGCCTCCTTCACCCAGACACCCCTTTCCCAACTCTCCGCTGCAACACCGAGACACCATCCTGGCATCAACTTGGACCAGGTGGGTCTCACATCCTCTGGATTATAAGTCTCCTCAATAGAGAACTGACCCTGTACCATCCAGCATCGCTATAGTGCCATTGGTGTCTAGTCACAACTCTGGGGTAAAGGGGCAGAAGTCTTTGAAGAAATTTCATGTCCCCAGTGTCTCACCTCTCCTCCCCAACAAACCCTGATGTTCATGTCACTAATGTTGGAATGAGGGGTGAGACTGAGGCACACAGTTGGTCAGTTGTGGTCAGGGTGAGGTTCAAGGCTAAAACTAGCCTGGGGCTGAGACTTCTACCATGAAAAGTCTCCAGTTCTAACGTTAGGCTCCAGGCTGAGTGAGTTTATATCTCACCGGCGACCTGGGTGAGCTCAACGTGCTAATGGGGACCATCATCCATAGCAGGATGTTGTTCTGGCAGTGCAGCCCCTGTGATGCCAGACTTGACCATATAGGAACCAAATAAGGCCCAGTGAGAGTTGGGAGAAAGGAGCCTTGAGAAGGGATCAGAAGGAGGAATGAAGTGGGTCCAGGAACCCAGAACTGGCTGGAGGCAAAGACAAGGGGGAAGGACAGTTTGAGTCAAAGTCAGCTGTACTCTGAGCAAGAACAGAGAGAGGTTGAAAATCCCCATTCCGGGAGTTCTGGTAAGAGGGCGACGGCACTGGTGAAATTGTGAGATTCTCTGAACATGAGTTCCCAAAAAGATTCTTACTTTCCTTCCCCCACCCCCTGCCCACCACCAGCCACACCAGTCTGAAGCCTCAGACCCACGCAAGGTTGGCTATTGCAGCCCCCAGCAGTGCTGCTCCACTATAGGTGGCCCCGGCTCCAGCCACCTAGAAATCCCAGCTCCCTCCCTGGCTACATCGTCTCACTCGGCACCAAGCTACCACCTATGGAGGCCCTTGGATACCACCTTGTGGAGATCTGAGTTCCCTTGCTGGCTACACTGACCCACCCAGCACTCAGCCGCTGCCAGCTCCCACCCTGACTGGGCTCCCAGTCCAGCGGCCTGGTGGTCGCTCCCCAGAGATCCAGTTCCCCATCCTGGATTATGGGCCCCTGCCCAGTCCTATTTCAAGCCGCCGTCACCCAAGGAGGCTCTAGTCACCCACCCTTCAGAGACTTAAGTTCCATTTCTGGCTGAAGTACCCTGTGAGGGGACCAAAGCCACTGTCATCACTCACCACCTGCCCTTTGGAGCTCCAGTCCCACTCTTGCTGAGGCACCCAGTGTGCAACCCCATGGTTGTGTAAAGGAACAGTATATCTTAAGGAGGTGCCACTCTCAGTTCCAGAAGAGGAAACTCCCAGCTCCCTCCTCCACCCCAGGCCACTGGCAGCATACCAGATCCAGTGCCCAGCTGTGCAACTGATTCCCAGTGCCTCACACGGCACCACAGTCCATCATACTGCATCACCCATGGACCAGACAAGCAGAGAGAAAGGATCTGCAAACGAGGAGCTGCCCACCTTGGTCATTTTCCTGGCAGAAATTTGCATTGCCCTGCCCAACGATGAGCAACCTTCAGCTGGGTTTCAAGGTAACAGGAGACAAAAGCCTAAAAGGAGACAAAAGCCTCTCCCCTATGCTGAATAAAATAAAGATAACTCAGCATCTCAGATCTCTCAGGCAGCAAGCTAAAGGAAAAAACCCAAGCTGCGAGTAAAAATGTATCTGCCTGCAATGAAAGCAAAGAGGAGAGGCTAGAGATCAGAGCTGAAGAGACTTCAGACACTCAGGAAAGATTCCAGAGCTAGTCTGATTTCTTATTTTGACTTTTTATTTTATCATTTTGACTGTTTTGCTCACTTTTGTTTGTTTTTTTATTTAGACTACCAGTTTGTGTTAGGGAAAAATGCATCAAAAGGCATGATTTTTTTGTGTGGCTACTGGTATGCTTTAGGGAATTTTGTGTGTGTGTCTGTTTTTCACTCTTCTCTGGCATTGTGTCTCTTTTTCACCCGTTAGTTTGTACATATGTTCATTTTCCCTCTCACTCTACTCTCTTTTTAACTTCCTCTTGGCCCTCCCTTCTTCCATTATTTTCCATTTTCGTGCCTCCTTTTGTTCCAGGGAGCAAACCTACATCCCGCTGCATGGACAGATTGTAAGGAAGTGGGAAATAGGTTCCAGTGTGCCCATACACCTGTTGGTGGATACTGGGATCAGCAAATAGATTCTGAATCACAGCTTCCCCCTCAATTTAACCTCAAAACTGCAAAAAGTACAGCCCCAGTCCACACTCCAGTCTCAAAAGTGAACAAAGCCAAAGGACCCTCATAAGGAAGAAGAGGAGATTGAACAAACAAAGTAAAAGCAACCCCACCTTCCCTGAAAAACAGAATTAAAGAAGGGAGGGAAAGGAGGAGAGAGAGAAAAATCTACACACATGAAGAATAACCAAAGGAAGAATATGGGTCTCTCCCAGATCCCTGGGAGGGCAGACACTGAAAAAACTGACATTGGAATGCAAACAATGAAGAGTCCCCAGAATTTGGTCTCAAACTACCAACCCAGATATCAAGACATTAAAGAAGAGATTAAAAAGAATTGAGGAGAAACAAGAGAAAACTAGGAAGGAGTAGATAACTGAGATAACAGTGGTAAAGAATACTGTGAATGATATAAATAACAAACTGATAAACATGGAAACAGAATTAGTCAAGGAGAAGAAAGAATCTCAGAGCTTGAGGGCCAAAATATAGAACTAATCCAAAATGTCAAAAGCATAGAAAAGAAGCTTTAAAAGACAGAACAAAACCTTCAAGAGATGAGTGATTACTTCAACCAAAGAACCTAAGAGCAATTGGCCTTACTGAAACAGAAAGAGAAACAGAGGCCACCTTGGAACAAACATTTCATGAGATTATTGAAGAAAACTTCCCTCATCTCATCAGTGATGCAAAAATTCAAACATAAGAGATTCAGAGAACCCCTGCAAGACAACAAATGAGAAGACCAAATCCCAGACACATAATAATTCACCTAAGCAAAGTAGGTTTAAAAGAAAAAATCTTAAAGGCAGCAAGAGAAAAAGGCCAGATCACCTACCATGGAAAACCAATTAGAATAGCAGCAGATTTATCTACAGAAACCCTGCAGACTAGGAGAGCTTGGAGCCCTATCTTCAAAGTTCTCAAAGATAAACAATTTCAACCAAGAATAACCTACCCAAACAAGCTAAGCTTCATCAGTGAGGGAGAATTAAAATCTTTCCCAAATATCCAATCCCTAAGACTTACGCTGCCAACAGACCACCTCTATAAGAAACACTTAAGAAAGTACTAAACACTGAAGAAAAGGAAAACAGGACAACAACGTTCTTCACAAGAGCACAGGAAAAAGAGCAAAACGCACACAAACCAGTCCCAAAACCAAAAGAGAGACAACAAACAAAGAGGAACAGCAACAACAACTCTATAAGAATTTTATGATAGGGACCAGCTCTCATGTTTCAATAATTAGCCTGAATGCAAATGGAATAAATGCACCACTGAAAAGACATAGAATGGCAAAATGGATAAAATATCAACAGGCAATAATATACTGCCTTCAAGAGACTCACCTCACTAGAAAGGACATGCACAGACTCAAAGTAAGAGGATGGGAAAAAATTTTTCGGGCAAATGGAACACAAAAGAAAGGAGGAGTCATGATCCTAATTTCAGACAATATACCATTTAAGCTATCAAAAATTTAAAAAGATACAGAAGGCCACTACATAATGACAAAAGGTTCACTCCATCAACAAGAAATGTCTATCCTAAACATATATGCACCCAACATAGCAGCACCAACTTTCATAAAGCAGTTTCTAGGAAAACTCAAAAAAGATACTAACTCTAACACCATCATAACTGGGGACTTTAATACCCCACTCACAACCCTAGACAGATCATCAGAACAAAAAATCAGCAATGAGATCCAGAACCTCAATATGACTCGACCAAATGGACTTAACTGATACCTACAGAACACTCCACCCAATGACCACAGAATATACATTCTACTCATCACCGCATGGAACATACTCTAAGATCGACCACATACTTGGCCATAAATCAAGCAAAAACAATTTTCAAAAGATCAAAATTTTGTTATGCACCTTCTCGGACCACAGTAGAATAAAAATAAACATCAACACCAACAGGGTTCCCCCAAACCCACAAACACATGGACTCTCAATAGCATGATGCTAAACAATGCCTGAGTCAACAATGAAATCAAAACAGAGATTAAAAGATACCTGGAAACAAATGAAAATGAAGAAACATCTTACCAATATCTCTGAGATGCCATGAAAGCTGTAGTAAGAAGGGAATTCATGTCTCTACACACCCACATGAAAAAAGTGGAAAGATCACAAATTAACAGTCTAACAATTCACCTTAAGAAGCTGGAAAAGCAAGACCACCATAAAGCTAACTTCAGCAGAAGAACCCAGATCACCAAAATAAAAGCCCAAATCTGGGACATAGAAGACAGAAAGATAATACAAAAAAATCAATGAAACAAAAAACTGGTTCTTTGAAAGGATAAACAAGATCAATGGTCCCTTAACTAGACTGACCAAGAAAGAGAGAAAAAACCCAAATAAATAAAATCAGAAACACAAAGATGAAGTCACATCCGACCCCGAAGAAATACAAAAGATCATTAGAGACTACTATGTACACTTGTAAGGAAACAAACTGGAAAACCTTAAGGAATTGGAAGACTTTCTGATATCACACAACCTGCCTACGTTGAAACAAGAAGAAATTGAGACCCTAAATAGACCAATAACAATCAAGGAAATTGACTACACAATAAGAAAACTACCTACAAAAAAAAGTCCTGGACCAGATGGTTTTCCAGCAGAATTCTATAAGACATTTAAGGAGAAGCTGATACAATCCCACTGAAAGTATTCCAGGCAATTGAAAAAAATGGAACCCTCCCCAAATCATTTTTTGAAGCTAACATCACATTGATACCCAAGCCAGGTAAAGACCCAACAAAGAAAGAGAACTACAGGTCAATATCTTTGATGAACATAGATGCTAAAATTCTCAACAAGATCCTAGCAAATCAGATTCAACAACACATCTCAAAAATCATCCATCATGACCAAGTAGGCTTCATCCCTGGGACACAAGGCTGGTGCAACACTCACAAAACTATAAATGTAATTAAATACATCAACCGACATCAGAACAAAAACCACATGATTATATCATTAGATGCAGAAAAAACTTCTGATAAAATCCAGCACCCCTTCCTGATAAAAACCCTCGAACATCTAGGCATACATAGAACATACCTCAAAATAGTAAAAGCCATCCACCAGAAACCCACAGCTAGCATATTCCTAAACAAACAAAAAGTGGATCCTTTTCCCCTGAAAACTGGAACAAGACAAGGATGCCCACTCTCTCCCCTCCTGTTCAATATAGTATTGGAAGTCCTGGTTATAGCAATCAGAAAAGAGAAGTGAATCAGGGGTATCCAAAGAGGAAAAGAGGAAGTTGAGTTATCTCTCTTTGCAGATGAAATGACTGTGTACATCAAAAACCCAAGAGATGGTGGGAAACTATGGGGGGGTGGGAAGGGGAAGGGAGGTGGGATTAACAGTAGTCAACATCTTTCTTGGTACGGGGATACACCCCTTACCAACAAGGGTGACTAGATGATGCATATTTGTATACCTAACCCTTAACTGTACCCCATTATTTTAAATAAAAAATGTTAAAAAAAAGAAAACCCAAGAGAATCTGTCAAAAGCCTACTTGCACTGATAAAGGATTTTGGCAGAGTCTCAGGGTATAAAATAAATGTGCAAAAGACAATCGCATTTCTTTACACCAATAATAAACAAACAGAAACCCAAATAAAAAGCACAATCCCATTCAAAATAGCCACAAAAAAATGAAATACCTTGGCATCTTCCTAACCAGAAATGTGAAAGACCTTTACAATGAAAACTACAAAAAAACTGCTAAAAGAAATCAAAGATGACACAAACAAATGGAAAAATATCCCATGCTCATGGATTGGAAGAATCAACATTGTGAAGTTGTCTATTTTAATTAAGGCAATCTACAGATTTAATGCAATACCCATCAAATTGCCAGCAACAGTCTTCTCAGAGTTAGAAAAAACAATACAGGAATTCATATGGAAACACAAACTACCAAGTATGGCCAGAACAATCCTCAGCAAAAAAAAAAAAGAAAAAAACAAAGCAGGAGGTATCAAACTACCAGACTTCAAACTTTACTATAAAGCTACAATAATCAAAATAGCTTGATATTTGTACAGAAGCAGGCAAATAGACCAATGGAATAGAATTGAGATTCCAGAAGCAAAACCTCAATTTCTCAACCAACTTATCTTCGACAAAGCCTCCACCTCCTACCACTGGGGAGAGGAGAACCTATTCAGTAAATGGTGCTGGGAAAACTGGCTGACCACATGCGGAAGATTCAAAGAAGATCCCTATCTATCCCCCCACACAAAAATTAACTCTAAATGGATCAGAGACCTAAATGTAAAACCTCAAACCATAAGAGCCTTAGAAAATGCAGGACACAGCCTTATGGAAATTGGAACTGGCATCCAATTCCTGAACAAAACCCAAAACACACGGGCCATAAGAGATAAGATAGACAAGTGGGACAAGCTTCTGTAAAGCCAAAGAAACCATCAAGATTGGGAAAAAGTATTTGCCAACTCCATGTCTGACAATGGCCTAACATCATGAATCTACAAGGAACCCAAACGTGCTGAAAAGAAAAAAACAAACAACCCCATTACAAAGTGGGCAAAAGATATGAACAGACACTTCTCAAAGGAAGACATCTGAGCGGCCAATAGACACATGAAGAAATGTTCAACCTCACTAATCATCAAGGAGATGCAAATTAAAACTACACTGAGATACCACCTAACTCCAGTCAGATTGGCAATTATCGATAACCAAAAAAATAACAGTTGCTGGAAAGGGTGTGGTGAAAAGGGAAGAGGGTTGGTGGGAGTGTAAACTAGTGCAACCTCTGTGGAAAGCAGTGTGGTGATTCCTAATAGCTGTAAATATCGACCTCCCATATGACCCCATAATCCCCCTACTGGGAATATACTCTAAAGATCTCAAATCAGTCTATAAAAAAGATACCTGCACACGTATTTTTATCACAGCATTGTTCATAATAGCAAGAACCTGGAACCAACCATGCTGTCCATCAAAAGAAGACTGGATTTAAAAATGTGGTACATATACATGATGGAATACTACGCAGCCATAAAAAAGAGCAAAATCATGAATTTCACAGCAACCTGGATGGAACTAGAGTCTATAATATGGAGTGATCTCTCACAGAAACAAAGATCTGAGTATCACATGTTATCACTCATATAGTGAACCTTGAACATCTATCATAATACTATAAGAAAAGGATTGACAGTGGTGGGAAACTATGGGGGCGTAGGGAGGGGAAGGGAGGTGTGATTAATGGTAGTCAATATCTGTCTGGGGACGGGGAGACACCCCTTATCAACAAGGATGCCTGAACAATGCATATTTGTATACCTAACCCTTAACTGTACCCCACAATTTTAAAATAAAAATATGTTTAAAATTTTTAAAAAAGAAAATCCCCATTCCATACAAGGGGTCCGTTGGAAGAATTCTTTATCAGATGAGTGGTCCAGGATGGTGTTGTCACCAGGAAGTCATGCATAGGTTTGGAAAATGAAACTCATGAGTACATTTTTCACACTTTCATAATGCCAGTTGCCTAAGCAAAGGCACTGGCAAGTCCTTCTGTAGGAAAAATTTATTTTATTTTATTTATTTACTTACTTTTCCTTATTTGAAAGATGTGGGATACAATTCAGGATTACGTATACAAATGCTCATTATGCAGATACCCTTGTTGATGAGGTGTGCCCCTCCCTCCCGTGGCAGTTTCCCATGATTGCCAATCCCAGCCCCCTTACCCTGGCAGTTTTCTACTACTGTCAATCCATTTCTTATAGTATTATGATAATTGTTCAAGGTCCTCTTATAAGTGAGAACATATGGTACTTTGTTCTTTGTTTCTGTGATAGATCACTGAGTATGATAGACTCTAAATCCATCCAAGTTGCTGCAAAGTTCATATGTTTGTCCTTTATGACTACATAATATTCCATTGTGAGTATGTACCGTATTTTTAAAACCCAGTCCAGCTTCCTTGGCCAGCATGGTTGGTTCCATGTTTTTGCCATTGTGAATAGAGTTGCAACAAGCATGTGTGTGCAAGTATCTTTTTGGTAGAAGGACTTGATTTTCTCTGGGTATATTCCCAACAGGGGAATTGCTGGGTTATATGGAATGTCAATTTCTAGTTCCTTCAGAAATTGCCACACTGTCTTCCAAAGAGATTGGATTAGTCTGCATTCCCACCAGCAGTGTAGAAGTGTTCCTTTTTCTCCACATCCTCGCCAGTATCTGCTGTTGTTTGTTTTATTACTGAAGCCCATTCTTACATGGGTTAGGTGGTATCTCAATGTGGTTTTGATTTGCATTTCTCTAATGATGAGTGAGGCTGAGCACTTTTTCATGTGTCTGTTGGCCACCCATATATCCTCTTTGGAGAAGTGTCTATTCATGTGTTTTGCCCACTTTTTAAAGGACCTGTTTGGTTTTTTCTTTCAGCATGTTTGAGTTCCTTGTAGATCCTAGATGTTAGGCCTTTGTCAGATATACAGTCGGCAAATATTTTTTGCCATTCTTTGGGCTGTCTTCCTGCTCTCTTGGTGGTTTCTTTGGCATTGCAGAAGCTTATCCGCTTAATGAGGTCCCACTTGTCTATCTTATCTCTTTTTTTTTTTGAGTTGGAATCTCACTCTGTCGCCCAGACTGGAGTGCAGTGGCTGCTCCTGGCCACCGCAGCCTCAACCTGCTGGGCTCCAGCGAACCTTCCACCTCAGCCTTCCAAGTAGCCGGAATTACAGGCATGCGCTACAACGCCCGGCTGATTTTTTGATTTATTGTAGAGATGAGGTCTCACTGCCCAGGTGAGTCTCGAACCCGCGGGCTCAGGCAATCCACTCACCTCAGCCTCCCAAAGGTGCGGGATTACAGGCTGAGCCACCGAGCCCAGCCTATCTTATCTCTTATGGCCTGGGCACTTCGGGTTTTGATCAGGAATCGGTTGCCAGTTCCAACTTCCATAAGAGTGTTTCCTGCATTCTCTAAGGTTCTCACAGTTTGAGGTTTTACGTTTAGATCTTTGATCCATTTAGAGTGAATTTTTGTTTATGGTGATAGGTAGGGGTCCTGTTTCAATCTTCTGCGTGTCTTCAGCCAATTTTCCCAGCAACATTTAGTGAATAGTTTCTCCTCTTCCCAGTGGTTGTTGTTGGAGGCTTTGTCAAAGATGAGTTGTTTGCGAAATTGAGGCTTTGCTTCTGGAATCTCAAAATCTGGAATCTTAGTCTGTTTCATTGGTCCATATGCCTGTTATTATACCAATACCAGGCTGAAAAACAGTTTCTTTTAAAGAACTTCAAAACTCCAGAATCCTAGTCACTTTCCTGGCCAACCTAGAGAGGAGGAATGAAGTGTCCTGCTCTGGAAGACACCGGTGTTCATGTAACAAGCGCAAGAATGTGGGATGAGACTGAGGCACTTGTCAGGTGGTCAGTTGATCAGATGGGCATGGGGTCAGGGTCAGGCTCAAGATTAACACTCGACTGGACCTTGTGTGGGGGCTAAGATCTCAGTCATAAAGAATCTCTAGTTCTAAATTCAGACACTAGGATGGATCAATTTAGGGCTGGTGAATGGTGGTGGCCTAGTGCTTGTCACCCCACATGAAGGAAGGTGAGCTGGGTTGGACAAGAGAGGCCACAGTGCCAGGCATAAAATGGGCATCCATTAGTTTTCTGGGAGAGGCTGTATCAGAGTCCAATTCTAGTCTAGAAAAATGGAGGGCACACAAGGTCCAGACAGGTTGAGCAGGACCTAAAGGTTACAGGCAAGGTCAGGCTTCCATGGGGACTCAGCAACCCAAAAATCCCCATCCCACCAGGCCCTATCCTCTCCCTCACTCGATCACGTGGCCTAGAGACCCTCAACCCCTGCACCATGTACCCCTGCACCTGATATCAGATACAAGGTTCCCAGGGTTCCTGACACTGTTTGGCCCCTCAGAGGGAAAGGTCTTGGCTGCCGAAGGTAGTCCATCATGCCCAGGCCTGAGACCTCCACTGGATCATCAAGGACATGGCAGCTGCAGGACACAGTTGCAGGAACCAGGGGCTTTGTCAACAATGGTGCAGAAAGAGAAGGGGCCTCTAGGAACCTGATAAAAATCACTGCAGCCCTACATCCAGCTTTGTGCTGAAGAGATTCCAGGATGCCTATTTGACCCAATGCATAAATGTGAAAGTTGAGGCCCACAGGAGAGAGTCCTCCCAGGTCTTCTCCATCTCCATGGCTCTCCTGGGCAGATTGCTAGGGTGCGCCCCACCACTGGACACTGTCCTGAGGGTCTTTCTCTTATTCATCTTTTTCTTGTATATTTTTATTATGATGATTCTTGAACACAAAAATAAGACAGATGAATGACCTAATGTTACAATCACCCAGCATTCTAAAATTTAAATTTGAGAGTATTGCAGATCCTACACAACAAAATAACTAAACTACTGCCTCATAAAAATATTTTCAAGCAAATGCCATGTTCCAAGTCACTGCAAACTTCAGTGGAAGAATCAACAACTTTTTGATAATAAAAGTAGCTGATGAGGTTCTCATCAAATGCCTTGTGAATAACACTGTGTATATATTGAGTCGATTTGGGGGTGCTGCTGTTCATGTGTGGTTTGTAATTGAGTTTCCGTGAGGACTAAACACTTGATACTATAATTATTGATCATTTATTTAGACCTGTTTCATCTGGAAGCATTCCCCAAATCACTCCAGCATGTCCTGAAGGGCAGGAGTTGCAGGAGCTGAGGGCTGGTCCTGGGACCTTCCCATAGTTGAGATGCAACCACTGCCACAATGAGAAGAATCTTAGCACTGCTCTTAGCCTCTGTTTTCCCGCAAAGTTGTTCTGTCATTATGGGGCTTATGGGGCTCAGGCTGGGCACTACAAAATTGTTTCCCAAGATGGATGGCAACTTCCAGAAAAGGCATCCATGCCAGTCCTCAGTCTTTATTAATGTTAGCTGGTTGGATGGTCAATCATTTCATCCCTCAGATGGGAAAGAGCATGGAAGGTGAATGCTCTAGTCACCTCCTTCTTGGGAAGCTGCAACATTTGCATGGAGGGAGGACCCTTTGTGTACTACTCTCTTCCACCTAGGAGTGCACATTGCGAACTAGAAAATAGAGGAAATGTAGATGCTTCCATTTTGTTCGCCTCTTTACAAACTGACCATCTAGTGCACTGCCATCCTATAGGGTGAGCAGTTAAAGTGAGTCCCAAGGTAGCTCCATCATGTAAATGGCTCTGCCCTTGGAATTAATTGTTGCTGTGTTTCACTGATGGTGACAATGTGGACACAAAACATGGACATTAACCCACAAGGAGTCTCCTCAGGTAGCTTCTGAAATCCCTGACATGACCGCAGGGAACCTTCGTGGTTCTTGATTTTTCAGATCGCAAAAGCTTCTCCCTCACCTGTCCGCTCCCTGTCCCAGGTCTGGGATGCACCACTGGTCCCACTGCCTTTGTGATAGGTGGTCTTTGGAGACCATGGCTAAGACGCTGGCTTATGACCCTCAGTTGAACAAGGCAATGGAAGCCACCACTCCAGCTGAAGTTGCAAACATGAAGCCAGACTGAAGTGGGGAAGGGGTGCTCCCAAGGTCGCCATGGAAGATGAAGCTGGCATTTCCCAGGAGTAGAGCCAGGCTTCACTGGTCAGACCCATTACAACAAGGACACCCCAGGGATGGTGGGGTTGAGAGCCCTGGAGTCACAGCCAGGGTCATGGGATGATTCCCAGGACAAAGCACTCCAGGGCAAAAGGACTTGCCCATTAGGAAGGAGTGCACCCTCTCTCACATCATGGTCTCAGCAAGGGATCAGGATTGTATCAATTTTGCAGCAAAGAACCCACCTATCCACTTCCATGGAAATTCACTCCTTAGGGACAAAAATGCCCTCCAATAAACTCAATTCAATGCTTTGGTGATGTTTCGATGGAAAACCAAATCCAAAATGCTGACAACCCTTAAGAGCCTGCATTTCCAGGGTGACATCCAGAGTCACACAGTGTTGATCATCTCATTGTTCATGGGGTGAAGGTGGGAGCTGTGAGGGCTCACTGCTGAGTAGATACCCCCAGGGACAGGGGCCTGGGCATCCTCATTCACAGCTGCAAATGGGGACTGGGAAATGGACAAGGGGGGTGGTTTGTGTGACCTTGTGTCACAGAGTTGGTTGTTCGGAAAAGAGACCAAAGTGACCATGCTGGGTAAGTGTCTTCTTTCTTCTCCTTCCCAGTTCTCCCCAGAGTTTGGGTCAATTTTATGTTGTTTTTGTTTTTTTTCTATCTTGTGTCAGTCTGTGGTCAAGCAGTTTCTCTGACCTTAAACCCTGGGGCAAGAATCTCTCATCACCCTGTTCAGACACCTGCTTGCCTCAGTTGGTCACTACAACCCTTCACCTCTGACGCCAGAGATAGGGACTGGATGGGTAACTTACTGAGACTCCTCTGTCTGTCTGCTAGAAGGTTATTGGGTCTCCAAGACTTGTTCTGTTTTGTCCTCCCCATCTGGGCCCTGTCTGCCTGAATTGCTTTGGGGAGGGGAAATGGAGGACCCATCTTATGGGGAAGAGGAAACAAGGGGATTGAGAAAGTAACTATGTGGAAGACTTTAGAAGGGCCCAGAAGCCTGAGTACCACGGCTGGAGAACCACAGGTCAGAGGCTCATGGCCAAGTTTCCTGGGCTGAGGGACTCCAGATCCAGGAAAAGAACAGGTTAGGAGGTGGACGGATGGTTCCAAGTTTCTGTGGGCTGCCACAGAGAAATCCCTGTGCTGGCCTTAGACTTAGAAAACTCAGTCAAGAGGGAAGAGAGAAAGGAAGACTCTGAACACATGGGAGCTGGGAGAAAGATCTTCCCTGGGTGTAGAATTCCCTTATGAGTCTCTGCAGGACACACCCCAAGAAGCAGGATTTCCTGAGTTTACTGATCCCAAGGCATGATCCCAAGATCTAAGGCATGAATGCCACAGATTGGTCCATAGAGGAACTCTTAGCATGGACTTCAACAACTAAAAGACCAGGACAGGCAGACAGACTCATTCAGATGATCAAAGGCCCTGGGCCTACTGCAGAGGCTCCAGGGAATAAAGAATTGAGTAAAAAGAGAGCCCTTAGGTAGATCCAGATTACCCACAGCAGACATGTTGGGTCAGAAAAGACCCCAGAGTGAATCTAACAGGAGACTCAGAGAGTTCAGTTGACAGACAGCTCCAGACAGACCAGGTCAGGATGTCAGGAGGAGGCAGGCATAGGTGACTGAGGGCTTACTCTCTGTGCAGAAGGCCAAAGCCTAGAGGGTCTCAAAACAGGCCATGGGTAGCAGGCTTAAGAGTTCTTAGAACTGACAGAGAGTGGTTTTAGGAAAACCTGACACACCCTCCCATAGACACTACGAACCATGTATGAAGGGTCCTGAACTGGTACAGAGGGCCAGACCCCTCCTCACAAGTGGTGACCAAAGTTCTCCATATGGAAACCAGGCCTCTGACCTTCTGTTATTCCCTAAACACAACAGAACAGCCCAAGGCCACCCCCTTGGTCACCCTGTTACTGCCATCCTCTGAGGAGCTCAAAGCAAACAATGCCATACTGTGTCTCATGATCAACTTCTACCTGGGCATGGTAATAGAGGCCTAGAAGCCGGACAGCTGCCCAATCACTCAGGACATGGAGACCACCAAGTCCTCCAAGCAGAGCAACAAGTATGCAGCCAACCGCTACCTGAACCTGAACCTGAACCTGAACCTGAACAGCGGAAATCCCACAGCAGCTATAACTGCCTGTTCATGCACAAAGGGAAAATAGTGAAGAAGACAGTGGACCCCACACAGTGTTTTTAGGCCCCATCCCTCCTTTCACTCATGGGGGCCTGGCATTTGGAATCCCAGGGGAAAGATCTGCCCCCATGCCTGGGCACCAGCTTTTCTCCCTGCACCCAATAAA
Organism: Carlito syrichta; assembly: GCF_000164805.1. Classification (NCBI taxonomy): domain Eukaryota; kingdom Metazoa; phylum Chordata; class Mammalia; order Primates; family Tarsiidae; genus Carlito; species Carlito syrichta. Next base: position 31,515 of record NW_007233077.1, read on the forward strand.
CCCTCAATAAATATTCTCATTGCCAATCAGAAATTCCAGTCTTTGCTCATTTTTGTTTATATACTTTCCATTCTACATATAACCATCCTCAAAGGTGAACAGAACCCTTTGATCTGGTAACAAAACAACCACAAAAAACATCCTGATGTTTCTCTGAGGGATACTTTTACTGTCATCCTACCCCCCACTGAATGTTCTAGAACAAGGGAAAGGCCCTCAGAAAGACCCAGGCCTGTCCATTCTTTCTCACCTCTCTCCTGTGCTTCCTGATACACTGCACAAGTACACCTCTAGTTACTAGAGTACAAACACTGCTTCCATGTCTGTGGCCCCCAAGATAATGTCTGATCTCTCCCTTCTCTGTTATCCTGGGCCTTCACAATGGACATCATCCTTCGTTCAAGATGCCGTTCCATCTCCCCCTCCAAGGCTATACACTTCCACACTTATATATCAATCCGCATCAAATCCTAGAGCACTTTCCTTTCCATAGGAGCCCACCTTGTTCCTGTCTCCCCACGGGGCCTACCCACTGGACCCATAGACCCTCCGTCTAGCCTTCACTGACAGAACCTCACACCTAGACCATGGTCATTCCCCTCACAAAACTCCCTGGATGCCTATAGTCCTACATGTCACTGGGTGTACCAGTTATATGCAAGGACACTGAGGGACAGCAGTCACCTCTGCTCTCCACTGACTCCACCACAAGGACTTTATGTCCTGGTGACAATGGGTTGTCAACAGGCTGATGAATTCAAAGTCAAGTGGAAAGTTCTGGAGTTCTACCACGGGTATCAGCTGACTCCTCTTCTTAAGAATGCAATGAGGTACCTGATCAATAACACACATACACACACAATTCACCTGCGCACACATCCATGTTGATTAGACATCTCCCTGGGAGGATTGGGAGAGCTTCAGGTAGAAGACACTGTAGTGAGACCCAGATTGGGACATGAGCAAAGAGAAACAATGCATCTGCAGTCCCTGAGCTTTGGACCTGTGGGCCTGGCCCAAACTTGGAGGAGGGGCAGGATTATCTGTCCGAGTCAAGAATGAGACTGAAAACAGTGCTGCCTTGAGGAAGGGATTCTGGAAAAAGAGCAGTAGGAGGACCTCAGAGGTCAGTGGAGGTATCTGCTGTGGGGTACACTGTTGGAGGGTAGGGTGGCAGGTGTGTGTCATAGGTGTGAGCTCTTCAGGTGATGAACCTGAACTAGAATAAACACCCAGGCACTATGTGTCCTAGCCCTGCTCTGAAAATGCCCAACCAGTATTGGATGCTGTGTATATCCCCAGGCTATTGTGTACACTGTACTGGTGACACTTATGAGCACAGGAGTTGTTGGGCACCCATGGACATGGATGCCTGTGTGTACCAGAAGGAGATTGAATGGGCAGCAGAGAACCCCCCACTCATAGAGTTTGTGGGGGAAACAGTACTGGCAGTGGGACCCATGACTCCTCCTCCACCACAAGGAACTCTGTATGGGCCATTCCAGCTTCATCCAGCATACCCAGCATGTAGGGAAGCTGCTGCTCCATGGGCAATGGAGGAAAATTTGAGCAGTGACCATACACTGGATCTTCAGAACAGCCAAGCTTAGGAGGGGGCACTCAAACTCAAACTCAAACCTTGCAGTGGGACCTGTTGCCTGGGATCCATGTAATCCTCTCCACACCCCACAATTTCTGCTCTAAACCCACCCTGTCACATGCTTCATTGTGGAGGATATATGGGCTATCCAGGATGCTCCCCACAGTCCCTAGCTCCTCAAATTGGTCCCAGCTTCATAATTCCAGTATTGTAACTTCTCTCAACCCCTCATCTGTGGCACTCAGACATGAGCTGAGCCAGGACATGCAGTCACCTCCCAGGAATGCAGCAAATTGAGAAATGGATTCCATACATCTCTCAAACCCTCTGATGTTGGGAATAAATGGATGTCTAAGCCCCAGAGGAAGAGATGGTCTGATCTGTGGGAGGCAATGCTTTCACCAACCTATGACTCTACCAGCTCATGTGAAAAGGATGCTGGACCCTGGGCCTCCCAAGCAGCTGCAGAGAGACTGGGTGGGGTGTCAGCCAGTTGACCGTCCTTGGTGAGTCTCTCTATCTCTCTTCTTTGGGGATTCAGGGTGAAATTTTGGGAAATTGCTTTTCTCCTTTCTATTCTGTTTAGGGAAGAGGTCTGAACCTCTCTGGGGTTTGAAACCCTAGCGCCTCCAGCCTGCTCAAGGGATTCTCTCTCTTTCTCTTTCTCTGACATTCTCCTTTGGACTCTTGGGCTGTTCTACTCCCTCCCTCAGAGTCTCTGAGTCCACAGGGACCAGTAGAACAGGGAACTGGGGTTGGGGTACCAGGACCATGAATTTGGGAAGGATGCTGGAGACAGCTCAGCCTTCCCGGGTTCTTTCCTCTGTGGTTCCCAGCTATGGGGAGGCTTTACAGAGTGTGAGTAGAGGTTTTTGACTAAAGACATGGAGAGATGGAGGGAGAAATGGGAGAGTGACAGAGATGGAGATAGAATGTCCTGTGAGAAGATGATCCCGGGGTGCTGGGTTCCCTCTCCCCCAGGACAGGCAGGTTGCTTTTGACAGTATGGCTCTCAGGACTCTAAAGAACAAAGGTTGGCATATCTGCATCCCGATGGAGAGGAGTGACTCCAAAGCAGATGCTGAAGGGAGGGACGCCTGATAGACAAAGTGACAGGAACCTCACTGGGTAGGTTCCTGTTCTAGGACACCTGGATCCCACAATTAAATTCTGATAAGGAGACAGGCTGATCGTCCTAGGTGAGTGTTGTCTTTCTCCTCCTTCCCTGCTTTCTCCAGGGTTTGGGTCTATTTTCTACTATTTGTTATTTTCTCTCTATCTTGTGTCAGCCTGTGCTCAATCATTCTCCCTGACCTCAAACCCCGGGGTAAGAATCTCTTGCCAACTTGTTCAGATACCTAATTGCCCCAGATTGTCACTACAACCCTTCACCTTTGATCCTAGATGCTGTGAGTGGACAGGGTGAACTACTGAGACTGCTCCTCTGTCTGTCTGTCTCTCTCTTTGTATGTATGTATGGCTGACAGTGAGTCACTGGGTCTCCAGAATTTGCTTTGCCTGGTCCTCCCCCACTGGGCTCTGTCTGCCTAGTTCAAATTATGAAGGGAAATTGAGAACCCATTGTATGGGAAGACGGATCAAGGGAATTGAAGAAGTGACCACTTGGGAGACTTTATTGGGCTCTGAGCCTTCAGTGCCACAAGTGGGAAATCACAGGTCAGAAACTCATGGTCAAGTCTCCTGAGCTGAGGAACTTTGGATCCAGAACAGAAAAAAGGTAGGAGGAGGAAGGGCTTCCCCAGGTTTCCATGGGCTGCAAAAGAGAAAGTCCTGAGCTGGCCTTGTACTCAGGAAACCCAGCCTTCAAGGAGGAAATAGAGGAAGGCTCTGAATACAAGGGAGTCAGTAGAGAAGTCATCTAAGGACACGGAATTCAGGAAGGTGAGTTACTGGGTCTCAGCAGGACATATCCCAAGAAGCAGGATTAACTGAGTTTACTGATCACAAGGCATCATCTCAAGATCAAAGGCACAAATGCCACCGAGGAATTCATAGGTACAGGGACTCTTAACATGAACTCCAACAACTATAGACCAGGGCAGGTAGATAGACTCACTCAGATGATCAAAGACCCTACTGCAGAGGCTCCAGGGAAAAAAGAATTGAGTAAAAACAAGCCCTTGGGTTAGACCCAGAGCATGCACAGCAGGCATGTTGAATAAGAAAGGCCTCCAGAGTGAATCCAACAGGAGATTTAGAGAGCTCAGACACATGGCTGCAGATAGACCAGGTCAGCATGTCAGGAGGCGGCAGGAGGAGGGGGCTGAATGCCTGCTGTCTGTGCAGGAGGCCAAAGCCTAGAGGATCTCAAAACAGGTCATGGGCATGCAACTCCGGGGTTTTTAGAAGTGACAGAGAGTGGTTTTAGGAATGCCTGACCCACTTTCCAGAAGACACTTTGAACCGTATGAAGGGTCATGAATTGGCATAGAGGGCCAGACCCCTCCTCATATGCAGAGACCAAAGCTCTCTCTGTGTGGAAACCAAGACTCTGAATTCCTGTTCTTCCCTGACCCCACAGGTCAGCCCAAGGCCACCCCCTCAGTCACTCTGTTCCCACCATCCTCTGAGGAGTTTCAAACCAACAAAGCCACACTGGTGTGTCTCATCAAGGACTTCTACACAGGCATGGTGAGAGTGGCCTGGAAGGCAGTGGCTCTCCAGTCACTCAGGATTTGGAGTCCACCATACCCTCCAAACAGAGTAACAATAGGTATGCAGCCAGCAGCTACCTGAGTTTGTCATTTGACCAGTGGAGAGCTTACAATGCATACAGCTGCCAAATCATGCATAAGAAGACACCATGGAGAAGACAGTGGTCCCTGCACAATGTTCTTAGACCCTGGTCCTCCCCCAAACCATGGAAGCCTAGAACTTGAGAGCCCAGGGGAAGGGTCATCTCCCATACAAGGTTGTCAGCCTTTCTTCCTGCACTCAATAACCCTCAATAAAAATCCTCATTGTCAACCAGAAATTCCAGTTCTTTGTTCATTTTTGTTGATATACTTTCCTGCATTTAACCATATTCAAAGGTGAACAGAATCCTTTGATCTGGGGACAAAGCAGCCATGAAAAGCACCCTTATGTTTCTCTGAGGGATACTTTTACTGTCATTTAATAACACTGAATGTTCCAGAACAAGGGAAAGATCATCAGAGGGACCCAGGCCTGCCTATTCTTTCCCACCTCTCCCCTGTGCTTCCCGCAGCACTATGTATAAGTCCACCTCTGTGTATTAGGGGACAAACAATACTTCCACCTCCCTGGACCATGGGTGAATGACTGAGCTCCCTTCCCAGTTATCTTGGGCCCTCACAGTGGGCATCATCTTTCATTCAAGATGTCCTTTCATCTCTTCCTCCAAGGCTATACACATCTACACTTGTAAATCTCCTTCTATCAAAACATTGAGCACTGCCCTCACCATACGGTTACACTTTGCTTCTGTCCCCCATGGTTTCTGCATTTTGCCCCCACAGGCCCTCCACCTAGCCCTCACTCACAGGAACTCACACCTTAACTCTGGCCACTCATCCTACAAAACCACCTGGGAGTCTATTGTTTCATACATCACTGGGTGGCCCAGAGGTAATCAAGGACACTAGAGGACGGCAGTCAGCACTGCTCTCCACTGACTCCACCACAAGGGCATAATGTCCCAATGATTGTAGGTTGCCAACAGATTGATGAGTTCAAAGTCAATTGGCAGGTTCTGGAGTTCCACCATGAGCTGAGGTGTCAGCTGACTCCTCCTCTTAAGAATGCAGTGGGAGATCTGACAACACACACACAACATATACACACAATTCACCTGCACATACTGTCATGTTGGGTATCTCCCTGGACAGATCATGAAGGATCCAGAGGAAGAAAGTCAGTGGGACCCAGCTTGGGACAGGAGCAAAGAGAAGCCAAGCATCTGCAGTCTCTGAGTTTTGGGCCTGAGGTTGGTCCTAACATGGGGTAGGGGGAGGATTTTCTACCTAGGCCAAGAGTGAAACAAGATACAAAGGATCCTTGAGGAAGGAATTCTGGAAAAGAAACAGCAGATAGATCTCAGAGGTCAGCAGAGGCACCTGCTGTGTGGGTCACTGTTGGGTAGGGCTGGGTGGCAGGTGTGTATCACAGGAGTCAGTTCTGCAGGTATAGAACCCAGAGAAGGATGGACACCCAGTCCTTGTGTGTCCAAGTCCTGCTCTGGAAAAATTCATCCATGGTTAGGTACCATGAGTGATACTAGGCTGTGGTATACTCTGTCCTGGTAGCACTTATGAGCATGGTAGGTTGTGGAGTACCTATGGACAAGGGCACCTGTGTGTAATGGATGGTGTTTGCAGGGACAGCAGAGACCCAAACACACACACAGACACACACGCACACACATCTGTAGGGTTCATGGAGGAAAATGTACTGACAGTGGAACCCAAGACCTCTCCCACAACTACGAGAAGCTCCACATGTACCATTCTAGCTCTAATACAGCATGCCCAGCCTGCAGGATGTCCACAGTTCCATGGGCTCTGGAGGGAAACATGAGCAGTAACCATACACTGCATCTTCAGCACAGTCATGCTTAGGGTGACACCGCTTAAATTCAGACCTTGTATTGGGGTCTCTGTCTGTGGGGTCAATGTAATCCTCCCTATACACCCATAATTCTCAACCCAACCCCATCCTGTCATGACCTCCACTTTGGAGGATATGGGGTCATCGAGGGCCCTCTTCACAGTTCCCACCTCCTCAAGCCTTCCCAGCTTCAGCATTCCAGTGTTATAATTTCTCTCATCCCCTCCTCCGAGGCAACCAGATACCTGCTGACCCAGGCCACACAGTACCCTCCCAGGAATGCAGGGAGCTAGGAAATGGATTCCACACACATTTCTCAACCTCTCCTGTGATGGCAGTGAGTGGATTTCTAAGTCCTGGAGGAAGATATGGTCAAGTAGGTGAGAAATGACCCCTTGACACACCCATGACTCCACCAGCCCAAGTGCAAACGAGGCTGGATCCTGGGTCTCCAAAGCAGCTGCAGAGGGATTGGGTGGGGAGACATGTCAGGAGGATTTGTGTTCGGAGCTCAGTCATGGTGTCATGTGTCCAGCAGAGGTACCAGGTAACTGTCCTCGGTGAGTCTCACCTTTCTTATTTGATTCAGGGTGAAACTTGGGGAAAATGTTTTCCTCTTTTTTGTTCTGTCTAGGGAAAGGATCTCAATTTCTCAGGGGTCTGCATCCCTAATCCCTCCCACCTGTCTCATATTTTCAGAGACTTGTTCAGGACAAGAAAAGAACATCCCAGTGACTCCTTCCTTTTCTCAGCACAGGGAAGCCCTCTCTCTCTCTCTCTCTCTCTCTCTCTCTCTCTCTCTCTCTCTCTCTCTCTCTCTCTCTCTGGGGATTATTCTCCTCTGGACTCTTGTATGATCTACACCTTCCCTCAGAGTCTCTAGGCCCCAAGGAGCCAACAGAACAGGGGGCTGGGATTGGTTGACCAGAGCCACAAAATTGGGAAGGATGCTGGAGACAGCTAAGCCTCCCCTGTTAAGTCCTCTGTGGATCTCAGCTATGGGGTGGTTTTACACAGCAAGAGGGAAGGCCTTTGACTGGAGACATGGAGAGATGGAGGAGAAAATGGGAGAGTGACAGAGATGAAAGAAGTATGTCCTGTGAAAAGAGACCCTGGGAGATGGGTCCTTCATTCTCGCCAGGACAGGCAGGTAGCCTTTGACAGTGTGGGTCTTGGGACTCTCAGCACAAGGGTAGAGACATTCACATCCCAACTAAAAGGAGATACCCAAAAGCACATGTTGAGGGAAGGGACTCCTGACAGGCCTAGGTAAAAGGAACATCCCCAGTCAGAAAGATGTCCTAGGTCAGCTAGATTCCCGGTATAACTTATGATAAGAAGACAACTGGGAACGAGCACATGTCCAGGCTCTAAACACAAAATATTCCACACATAGGTGCTCTCATTTTCCTGGACTCCCCAGAAACAAGACCCAGGATTATATGTCTGTGCAAAAGGGGTCACTGTGGGTAGGCAGTGTGGGATCTCCAGTGGTGGTACCAGGGCACAGATAGGCAACAAGTCCAATTCCAAAAGAGAGGAAATTCTGAAGACAGAAAAGACAGAAACCTTTCTGGACAGACCCAAAGGAGTGCCCCCAAAGGAGATAATCAGACAGAGAAGTTCCTTGAAGAAAGTTGGGTTCCAGGGCTTAGACTAGCCAGTGTCAGGAGAGCACAAGTGGGTAAAGAAAAGGTGAGAACCTGTAGGAGAAGCTCCAGCCAAAAGAGAACTGACTTTCCTCAGTCCTTGGGCCCTCTGGCATATTCTATCAGGAGGTAAGTACCCCCAACTTCCTGTAACAAGGCCCAGAAAGAAGTTCCTGACCTGGGCTGTACCCATCTCAACACTGAGGTCAGGAGGCCCAGGTGAACTCCAGTCATCTAAACTCCTGCCCTTCCCCAGTTGCACTGGTCAGCCCCAAGGCAAACCCCTCATTCACTGTGTTAATTCACTGTGACATCATCTGAGGAGATTCAAACCAACAAGGCCACACTGGTGCTTCTCATGAGTGACTTCTTCTGGGAACTGTGTCTGTGACATGTAAGGTAGATAACACCACCATCAGTCGGTGCGTGGAGACAACCCAGCCCTCCACACAGAGCAACAGCAAGTATGAAGCCAGCAGGGACCTGACCATGACTGTGATCTGAGGAAAACTAGCTGAAACCACAGCTACCAGGCCACACACAATGGGAGCACCGTAGAGAAGAAAGTTTCCCCTGCACAGTGCTCTTTCAGCCCTGGCCCTTCACCAACCCATGGAATCTCAGAGCTTGGAAACCCAAGGGAAGAGTCTCCCCCTTGCCAAATCATCAACCCTTCTCCCTGTGCCCAATACAACCTCAATAAATATCCCCAATGTCAATCAGAAATTCCAGTCTTTGTTCATTTTGGCTTACACACTTTCTATTCTACATTTAATCATCCTCAAAAGTGAAAGGAACCCTTTTATCTACTGCCAAAGCAGTCAGGAAAACTACCCTGTTGTTTCTCTAAGGGATACTTTCTGTCGTCCTTCCCCCACTGAATGTTCCAGAGAATGTTTCCAGGGAAAAACCCTCAGCAGTACTCAGGCCTACCCATTCTTTTCCACTTCACCCTGTGCTTCCTGATACACTGTGCACAAGTCCTCCTTTGGCTACAGGGGGACAAACACTCCTTCCATCCACATGGCCCAAGGATAATGTCTGAGCTTACTTCTCAGTTATCCTGAGCCCTCACAGTGGACATATTCTTTCTTTCAAGGTGTCCTTTCATCTCCCCCTCCAAGGCTATATATACTTCTACACTTATAAACCTTTCCCGTCAAAATCTAGAGTTCTGCCCTTTCAATAGGGACCTACCCTGTTCCTGTCTCCCCATGATCCCTGACTTCTGCCCCCAAAGCTGCTCTTTGTGGTTCTCAATGACTGAAACTCACACCTGGAACCTGATCACTCAGTCCATAAAACGCCCTCAGAGCCTATTGCTATACACATCACTAAGCTGACTAGGTGTATTCAAAAACACTGGTGGACAGCGATCAGCTCTGCTCTCCACTGATTTCACCGCAAGGACGTAACTCCTGTTGATTACAAGTTGTCAAAATGCTGATTTGTTCAAAGGCAGTGACAAGTTCTGGAGATCGACATGGGTGTCAGGTGACTCCTCTTAAGAATACAGTGAGGGATATGATTTTTAACACACATACACACACAAGTTGCCTGTGCACATGGCCATATAAGTTGGCAATCTTCCCAGGAGGATCAGAAAAGGCTCAGGTGGAAGGCACTGCAGTGAGATTCAGTTTGGGACACAAAACAAGAGAAGCCAGGGATCTTTGGGCCTATGGGGCTGGGCCTGACATGGAGGAGGGGCAGGATTATTTCTCCTGGCCCAGAGTGAGACAGGAGACAGAAGAAGCCTTGAGAGAGGTATCTGGAAAATAAGCAACAGGGAGATCTCAGAGGTTAGTGGAGGCACCTCCTTTGGGTCACACTGTTGCAAGGGCAAAGTGGCAGGTGTGTGCCACAGGTGTGAGCTCTATAGGTCATGAGTCCAAACCAGGATGGATACCAGGGATTTGTGCATTCCAGCAATGCTCTGAACAAGTCCATCCAGCATAAGATGGCATGTGTGACCCTGGACTATTGTGGGCTCAATCTTGGTGGCACTTGTCAACATAGGAGGCAGTGGAGCACCCATGGACATGAGTGCATATTTGTAACAGAAGGAGCACGAGGGAAAAGAAAGACCTCTTCACTTGAAGAGTTCCTTGAAGAAACTGTACGGGCAATGGAATCCACATCCCCTCCTATAACCTAAGGAGCTCCATATGGGCCATTGCAGCACTAATTCAGCACACCCATTCTCCAGTGTTGTTGCTGCTTTGTGGGCTCTGGAGGGGAACATCAGGGGTGAACATACAATGTATCTTCAGGACAGTGGAACTTACCATGGGGCACTCAAACTCAGAACTTGCAGTGAGATCAGTATCCGAGTCAATGTAACTCTCCCCATATCTCACGATTCCTATTCCAAACCCTTCCTTTCATGACTTCCAACGGATCATATGGGGGCATCCAGAACCCTCCACACAGTTCCCAGCTACCAAACAGGTCCCAAACTTAGAATCCCTGTGTTGTACATCTCTTACCCCTTCCTCCGTTGTACTTGGGCACCAGCTGATCCGGGCCATGCAGCACCCACCCAGGAATGAAGTGGCTTTGGAAAAGATTCTACACACCTCTCAACCTTTATTATGATGGGGATAAATTGATTTCTAAACCCTGGAAAAAGATTGTGTGGCATGTGGGAGGTGCCCATTCAACCACCCTTGATTCCACTAGACCATGTGAATAGGAGGCTGAACCCTGGGCTTCACAAGCAGCTGTGGGGGGACTTGGTGGGATGTCAGGAGGGTTTTTGTATGGGACTGAATCACAGTGTGATTTTCGGCGGTGGCACCCATCTGACCGTTCTTGGTGAGTCTTCCCTTTCTATCTTCATTGGGAATTCAGGGTGAAATTTTGGGAAAAGGATTTTTTCCTTTCCTTTAGGGCAAGGGCCTGGATCTCTCAGGAGTCGGCAACCCTCACCCCTCCAGCCTACCCAAACGGGAACTCTCTCTCTCTCTCTCTCTCTCTCTCTCTCTCTCTCTCTCTCTCTCTCTCTCTCTCTATCTCTCTCTCTCAGACCTTCTCCTTTGGACTATTAGGATGTTCTACTCCCTCACTCAGAGTCTCTGGGCTCCCTGGGACCAGTGGAACAGGGAGCTGGGGTGGAGGCACCAGGAACCTGGATTTGAGAATGATGCTGGGGACAGCTCAGCCTTCCTGGGCT
>NW_007233078.1:0-25175 GCF_000164805.1 Carlito syrichta
TTTTTTAAAAACTCACCCAAATTCCACTACCTTCAATATACTCCAAAGTTTTTCCTATGCCTTATATATGTATATGGAAAATATAGATAACCTTATGTAAAAATGACCTACTCTGTGACCAGAGTTTTTTTTTCTCCATTCAATATTGTTTCATGGCCCTCTTCCCATGCCTGTGACCAAAAATTCTATCATTTTACAGCTTTCCACTTTCTGTTTTAAGATTGAACTATCATTTATTTGGTCACCTTCCTCTTGATGAATGTATGTTTCCCTTTCCCTCCACTGTTATAAACAAGACTGTGATGAACAGTCTCATTCTATTCTTCCCAACACTGTGTATTTTCAGACCTTTCTATGTTTTGGTCTGTTTGTTTCATCTTTGTCAGCTGATGACTACAGATTTGGGGCAGGGAACTAATGCAATCAGAATGGGGCTTTAGAAAGCTAACTCTGGCATTCCCAACTTACTGTGTGATCTTGGACAAATCCTATTCCTTCTCTGGGCCTCCATTTCTTCATTCATAAATTGAAGACCTTAGTCTAAATTACTGGTTATCAAACTTGGCTGCATTAGGAATCACCTGGGGAGTTTTAAAAAAACACAGCCAGCAGAATTCATCCCCAGAGATTCTGACTTAATTAATGTGGGGTATAGCCCAGGCAGCAGGATTTTTTAAATGTCCTTGGGATTACATGACTTGAAGTTCTCCTTCCTATGCTCTTCTGTAGTGGAGCTCTTACCCATACACCTGCTCTGAGAGAGACTGCTGTGGAGCAGTGAAAAGATCTGTTCTTGGTGACCAGCAGACCTGAGTTTGAATCCCAGCTTATTTGCTCCTGGCTGTGTGACCCTTCATCTTCTCTAACCTTTCATTTCTACCCTCTTCTTGGGAGGGAGGCTAAAATCCTTCCCCACTACTCAGAGTTTCTGCATGTAGAGGTGGTTTAGCAACTGCACACATGGACTGAGTGGTGAGGATTTTTTTTTTTTTCCTTTACCAAAGAGCCAGCCCCTGGGCAACAAAGTGGAAATGGAGATCGTGAGCATGCTGGAAAAAAACACAACGCTTCTCAAATTCGGCTACCACTTTACCCAGCAGGGCCCCCGGCTTCGGGCATCCAACGCAATGATGAACAACAATGACCTTGGTGAGTGAAAATGTGCTTCCTGCCCTGCCCACCTGCCTGTCATTCCCCCTTACCTGTGCTGAGGATGTCAGGGAAAAATCCCACTGGCACCTCTCCAAGTCTTCTTGAGCCTAACTCCTGATTTTCACATCGATCGCATCTTCCTTGTTTTCTGAGATTGTGCCTTGTCTCCTTCCTGGACTGTGAGCTCCCCTACATCAGGAGCTAAGGCTAAGTTCTCTCCTGCCACTGCACAGCTCAGCAAAGGCTGGGCCCAGAACATACTCTGCAGGTTAACAGAAAGAAATGGAACTGGCGGTGGGGGGCTGCATAAGGCTCCCCATGAGTCTCTCCCTCTTCTGAATGCCTTTTCCTAGACTCATGGAGTCATCTCCAGGTCATACAGTCTGGTTTTAGGCCCAAATCCCAAAGCCACCTACCAACACTACAACCAAAAGCCAGAGCCTAGGAGCCTTCATGTTGATTTTTAAAGTTGAAAATGTCAACTTCATAGTAAAGTAAAAGCCGGTTACATTAATCTCAGTTAAAGGCATAGTTTGATTTTTTTTTTAAAGATAAAAATAAATAAAATGTCACAGGTTTTCTTTGATGATGAACATACATCAAATAAGCATACAAGTCAATTGAATGAAAAGTGAGATCAATCATTAGCTTCCTTGCAGATGCCAATTGCTCACAAGCTCTGTGTGGTTGTTGACTCTATATATCCCTGCTGGCTGCTAAAAAGAATTTGATGTAGCATATAATAAAGGGTGTATGATTGACAAGTCTGTAGAAAAACAAAGGGGGGGAAAAAACAAGAAAAGCAGAGTTATGATGGATGATTATATTTAGCCCTGAGTTTTCTAGAACCAAGGCAAGAGGAAGACAAGCCAAGTGATGTTATTCTTATCACAGAAGAGAAGGAAGCATAATGAGTTTGAAAAGAGAAAATGCTTCCTTCTGGGATTAAATAATGAAATAAATATATGCTTTAAAGCAGGCATCCCCAGCCCCCCAGGCCACAAACCAGTATGGCCTGTGGCCTGTTAGGAACCAGGCCGTAGAGCATGAGGTGAGCAGCAGGTGAGCAAAGCTTCATCTGTATTTACCTCCACTCCCATTGCTCACATTACCACTTGAGGTCCATCTTCTGTCAGATCAGTAGCAGTATTAGAGTCTCATAGGAGTTCAAACCCTCTTGTGAACTTTACATGTGAGGGATCTAGGTTTTGTGCTCCTCATGAGAATCTAATGCCTAATGATCTAAGGTGGAGCTGAGGCAGTGACGCTAGCACTGGGGAGCAGCTGCACATACAGATTAACAGTAGCATTAAGATCTGACTGCACAGAGAACATAATAAGTCAATTGCCTGAAGACATATAAAAACCCTATCAGTAAGTGGCAATTGAGTTGATGAACTTCAATTGTACAGCTGCATCTTGTGGAAGGCTTTAAGTCAGAATCCAAAACTTATTTTAGTCTGTGTGTGACCCACCCATTATTTTATTTACCACTTCTATCCATGCCTCTTTTTTTGTGGTGTATGATCATTTCATAGTATATTACAATGTAGTAATAATAGAAATAAAGTGCACAATAAATGTCATGTTCTCGAATCACCCCAAAAGCATCCTCCCCTGCCCCCCAGTCTGGAAAAATCGTCTTCCATGAAACTGGTCCCTGATGCCAAAAAGGTTAGCAACTGCTGCTTTAAAGGACAGTGTCTTCAGTGAGTTTTTCATCAAATCCAAACCTGCTCTACACAATGGCTCCTTCTGGTTTTCAACCCTCAATACAATGCAAAGAGTCTAATGCTTATGCTCCATTCAGAGTATGCCACTTCTACTTCCTGGTGATTTACCTGAGCTAAGATATGGAAGGCCTCAAAGAATGGAGAGTGTGGGTAGAGGTATTCAAGGCAAATGCACACAGACCCTACATGCGTGAATAGCCACAGAGCTCCAGACACTTAACCCACTTTAGACTGAGTAGTACTCAGTTCCACAAACATTTGTCAAAGTCCTATAAGGCACTATAAATGCTAGTGATGTAAGTCCCTGCTCTTAAGGATATCACAGCCCAGGGACTATCCCTTCATTGCTCGCTCCAGGTATCCCTCTTTTTCTAGATCCTTAGGTGTTAAAAAGTCCATTTAAAAAAACATGCCCAGTGTCTTGATGAATAGGAAGTGCCCTTATTTGACATAAAATAAGAGCAGACACAAATAACTAAGAATCATAATTATGACAATCATATCACGAGTGATAGCAAAACTGAATTGTTGGAGAAGGCCAGCTGTGATCTAGCAGCAGAACCAACACTTCAACCTCACATTTTTCCCCTCCCAGTTTAGATTAAGCTTCTACTTATTTATTTTTTGTTTTATTTTTTGAGTTGGGGTCTCACTCTGTCACCCAGGCTGGAGTACAGTGGCACAATCACAGCTCACTGCAGCCCTGACCTCCTGGGCTCCAGTGATCCACCCTCCTCAGCCTCCTGAGTAGCTGGGACTACAGGCACATGCCACATGCCCAGCTAATTTTTTATTTTTTTTTTGTAGAGATGAGGTCTTGCTATGTGGCCTAGGCTAGTCTTGAACTCCTGGGCTCAAGGGTTCTCTGTCCTCGGCCTCCCAAAGTGCTGGGATTACAGGCATAAGTCACTGCACCTGACCAGATTAAGCTTCTTATGTGCCATCGGTGACTATCTCTGGGCTAACCCCGCTTTTATCTTTTAATGGTATAATAGTCTGGAGGTCTTTTTTTTTTTTTTTTTCCTTCTGGAAACAGAGGTTCTAGCTGACTAGAGGTCAGGGATGCTGCAGGGGATACCAGAATTATCTAGGAGTTGGACAAAATAACCTTTGAGAACTCTTGCAATCCTGAGATTTTGAGATTCCAAAATTCAGGCCTGACTCCCAACACCAAGGACTCTCAGAAGCCACTGTAGGAGTCTAGAGCTAGAAGGGACTTAGAGCTCATCTCCCCAAATCCCTTAGAGAGACAGCGGAGCCTGGGGTGGGGTACGGGTCTAGACAGTGGTGAAGTCAGGTAACACCAGTTGTTGATTATAGCAAGCATTTGCTGAGCGACTTTTGTGTGTCCAGGACTATGCTAAGAGATATAAAAGATAGCAGAAGTTGTGCTATCTGACTCAAGAAGCTTTCAACCTTTTAGGGGAATAAAAGCCTGAAGGGTTTTAAATTCAAGAATGCCTAGAAGTTCTATCCAAACAAAGTGAGGAAATGATTTACAAGGACAGAAGCTAGTTAGACAAAGCATCCT
Organism: Carlito syrichta; assembly: GCF_000164805.1. Taxonomy (NCBI): domain Eukaryota; kingdom Metazoa; phylum Chordata; class Mammalia; order Primates; family Tarsiidae; genus Carlito; species Carlito syrichta. The sequence goes on from NW_007233078.1 coordinate 4,417, forward strand.
GGTTGGGAATGGGACTTTGGCCAGCTTTGAAGAAAAGAGATGAGTTGATGGAGTAGGTCGGGAAGCATTCCTGCAAGGATTCTAGGAAGTATTGGGAAAGAGGTACTGAGGTGTACAAAGGCAAGGTGGCAGGGCCCAGTATACAGGATAGGAGAGACAGATTTAAAAGGATTGGAGAAACTGTAGTAGGGAGTTAGGCCTAGAAGTAAAAATAGTCCGCAAAGAAAGGAGGGAACGGCATTCCAAACAGAGGGAACCGTATGAACAAAGACAGGACAGTAGACAGTGTGTGGGGTGTTCACAAGGAACGGGGCTGGGTAGGTGTTGGAGAGCCTGTGTCCCAAGGCCTTCAGTGCCACGCTCAGGAGTCTGGCAGGGGAAGCAGGTGGGAAGTGGGAACTTTGGCAGTTTCCCGGACAGCGATGCCAGGTGATAAAAATGGGCCTCAGGCTTTCCCCTGGGAACTGAGTGCAGCTGCTCCCTTGGGGTTTCCCACAGAAGGAATTAGATAAAAATCATCTCAGTTTTTACAGGCAACACTCAGAGTGCTAGCTGGTGATGCAGGATTTCTAGCTTTCAAATCCTCTTTTGTGCCCATTCGCTGATTTTCCTAAGAGCAATGCTTCTGTTTATGAGGGTGTGTCAGCTTCCTCCTGACTCTCTTTGCAGCATGGTATTTTTATCTTGCTTTCAATGCTACAGTGAGGCAGACAGGCTTCCATATTTCCCAGATGAATATCTGTATCTTAAAAGCTTCCTGCCAGCTCCTTCCCACGAGGTTAGCAGTAGCTGTACTGCTGCAGGCCGGGCAGCAGGGGGCGCAGATTAGGAAGGTCCTTGCCTGCCTGCGAGGCTGACGGGTGTGCTCCCTCTTGGGAAGAGTTCAGTCCCCAAGTCCCTTGGGTCAGCCATTGCCTCTACACAGAGGCAGCCTGCCCGGGACCCATCCCGACCGGTGCATGTTTTTGTCCTCCCCACCCTGTGCACGATCTCTCAGTAGAGTGTTCTGTGTTTAAGTGCGGGGCGCCAGGGTGTGTGGGTGGGGGGGGTGGTCAAGGAGGAGCTGAGCTGTGGATCCCCATTGCACTTTTCCAGCAATACCTCAGATGACTCCCATCTCCACACTATTTATAGCTAAGAGCTAGGCTAAGCATGGCTCCCCGGTCTTCTTATCTGCCGCTGCTACTCTATCCACAAAATCTGAATCACAGCCTCCAAGTTAAGACAGTTGTATGGAGTGGGGTTTGGTGAAGTGTGGAGGGGAAGCAATGTGCTTAAAAGCAGCACACCTCAAAGCAATTCTTTAAACGTCTTTATTGTAAATTGAAAATTGTAAAGTACTTATGGAATACAAAGATGTTATAATTAAGAATACACGGCAACACCCTCAGATAGCTTTTCTATCCTCTCAATAAATCTTGCTTTCTCAACTTAAAAAAAAGTGGAATAATTAAATCAAACTAATGAACATATACTTCATTGTGTGTGTTTTTTTGTGATGAGAACATTTGAAATTTACACTTAGCATGGAAATGTACAGTATGCTGTCATTAACTATATTCGCCACGCTGTATACTAGGTCTGAAAAACAACCCTTGTTCCTCCCGTCCAGCTGAGATTGTGTGTCCTTTGGCCAACATCTCCCCGTTTCCCCACCACCCCAGTCTCTGTAACGACCATTTTACTTTCTGCTGCTACGAGTTCGATTGTTTTAGATTTCACATGTAATTTGTCTTTCTGTGCCTGACTTATTTCACTTAGCATAATATTCATTTCCATCTATGTTATCACAAATAACCTAATTTCCTTCTTTTTAAAAGACTGACTAGTATTCCATTGTGTCTATTCATCTGTTGGTGGACACTCTTAGGTTGATTCCATATCTTGACTATTGTGAATAGTGCTGCAGTGAACGTGGGGATGAACTGATTTTAAATATTTTGGGTAAATATTTAGAATTGGAATTGTTGGAACTGCATAATTAATTTCATTATATTCCCCCCAAAACTGTCTCAGGAAAGGGTATTCCTTTCCTCACAGCCACTCAAACCCCAGTCGGCCAGTCACCTCCTCACCAATCCCAGTGCCCTGCCTCATGTTGAGCCCTCATCCCATTCACCTGGCCTCCTACACCTTCCTCAGTCCTCCTGCTCTTCCAGGGCAGGCACCTCTGGCACTCAGCCCAAGTCCCTCCTGAAACTGACCTTACCACTCCTCTGCTTAGAACCCTGAGTGGGCTCCCATTACATCGGGCTAGACTCAGCGTGGCTCCCAAGTTCCTTAAATTGTAGCTGATTCTTACATGTGTCAGGGACAGTTCTGGACACTTCCCATCTTACTAACTCATGCAATGCTCCCCACAACTGGTTATTATTGAGGCGCTATTATTACCTTCATTTTGTAGTAAGGAGCCAGAGGTGTGGAGGAGTAGGTAAAGTTACCCCTAATCGGTGGGCAGGACTGGGATTTGAACTGGCAGTCTGGCTCCAGAGCCCCTGCTCTCCACCTCATCAAAAGACGGTCCTGTCAGGGGTCATCTCTTGATGGGGTGATGAGACTCAGCTCTTGACACCCCTGACCAGCCATCCTCTTGCCATATTAGTACCATTTCAGGTAGCTCGAGTGCCCTCAAGTGACCCAGCTTACCTTTAGAGGTCCCTTACTCCTAATGCCTCCTCCCAACCTTCTCATCCTCTACTTCTTCATTGTTTAAGATTCAGCTGACCTGTTCTCTGTCCATCCTGGGAAGACCTGACCACTTCATTCCTTATTCCTCTCATACCTCACAGATACTTGCCAGGATACCTGTAATATTTTATCAAACATTGTTTGTGTATTTTGGTCCCATTATGTTGTATCTCTGATTCTTGTGCCAAGCACATAATAGCAGTCAGTAAATGCTGCTGAATATATAAACGAATAGTCAGTGCTTCCTAAAGACATGAGAGAAGGGCTCACTCTTGGCAAGAAGTGGCAGACGGAGCAGAGGAAGCAGAGGTGGGTGATCCAGAGGCATGAAGAGTCCTTCCGGCTCTAACAATAGACAAGTCTATGGCTGTTGCGATGATGAGAAACGAATTTAAACAAAGTAAAAAAAAAACAGAGTTGAAGGAGGATTTGGGGAGACCTGGCTTCGTCTCCCAGTTCTGTTATCTATTCATCATAACTTGGGGCGAGCTTCTTCCCTCTCTCAGCCTCAACTTCTTTCATCTTAAATGGGAGAAAACAACACCTGAGTAAATAGATGCCTTTTCCTTCTTCTCATCCAGTCCATGTAAAAGCCAGTACTAGGGGAACTGGGTACACAGATCCAGCCCCATGTACAGGGTGGGCAAGTAATGGAAAAAAACACACACGAAAACCATGGGGCCCCTTTCTGTTCCCTCAGCCTTGGCCCAGAGACTTGAGTTTCAGTCCTAGCCCTGCCGCTAGCTCTCAGGGACCATGCCTCTTCTTCTCTAGGGAAAAAGGAGCTAATCCCTCCTGTGAGAATCAGATGAGATATGGATTTGTAGACCCTGCACAGACAAGGCCGCATTGTACCGAGGAAGGCACTGGACTGAGGCTCAAGATGAGTCACATGCCTTGGTTCTGTCTGCTACTAGCTTTGATGCTCTAAGCAAGAAGCATACCCCTGCCACACTTTCCTTATTCCTAAAATGGGAATGGTAACATGAACATTCCAGAAGCCTCCGAGGGGCTCCAATGAGGTACTGAGGACTGCCCAGCTGGGCATATTTGCACAGCTAACAGGGAGATCCTTACAAGTCTGGTTTATGTAAACCCTCTGGTCACTTGGACAAACCTCTTCTACTCTTTGGGTTTTGGTTTTTGCTTCCCCACTTCTATTCTCAAGTTGTTGGACATTCTGATCGCCTCCAGGAGTTGGGATGGACTGTGGCTTCTCCCCAGATTGCCCACTGGGACTTACATTGGCTATTCTTTGGACCTGTGGTGGGGGGATGGGCAGAGACTCAGGCACAGGTTGAACTGCAGGCCCCAGACCTGTGTGCCCCCAACCACGTCCCCCACAGTTCCCAGCCACAACTTGAGTACACACCTCCCTCGTGGGTCTGCTCGGTGTCATGCACAAGCTGATTCGGTTCTTGTTGCAGCTCGTAGGCGTCGATCTGGTGGCCGCAGGTCTACTGCCTCAGCTCGGGAACCTGAAGACATCTAAGTATAGACAGACTTTTTTTTCCCCCCTCAGCAATGGCTTCCTCTCTGCCACACCAGCAGGCCCCTTGACTGCCACCTACCGGCTCTGCAGACTTCTTTGGCCTTTCTTTCTCTTGTGGCTGATCCAGCTTGCTGCTTGATCTTCATCCATGGACACTGTAATTCATTCCAAAACACTCTCCCTTGTTACAACACAGGGACCATCTTCTGGTCCTTCCCCCACCCTCAGTCATCCTCTAAGCTAACATCTCCAGCTTGCAAACTTCTGGCTAGTGCTTTCCTCATGATGGCATTTAACTACCTTGTATGTGAACAATGTTTGAACATAAATTGTCGTGCCCCTGGTTTCCGAAAAGGCAAGATTAAAAGGGGATAGTGCAGGGTAATCTTCAGGGTGGAAACTTGTTTATACAGGCAGGAGGCAGGCCAGGAGCTCCCAGGCAGAGTTGGGAGAAATGTTTCCACCAGGTTAAGACTCTTATCTCATTAAGATCCACTGAACTTTTAACTTGTAGCTGAATCAGAGTAAAGATCTTCATGCATGGAGCTTCTGCAGGCAAAAGAAAAAGTCAAGTTGGGAGAGTGGGACACTATGGTCAACCATTTAGAAATTTCTGGGTGAATCTACACTACCACAGACTCTCATCAGTGAACACTGACAAACTGGAGGGCTGTCATACAACACAGACTTCAGACTCTGCTAAAAAATTAGCGGGAGGTGTCACAGTGCTTTCTCAGAATGACAGTGGTGGTTCCTGGTCTACAAGGACAACTGGTTTTTATCTTTTCTCATTTCTTTCCAGTGAGGAAGAGGAGGCTGGCAGACCTAACCGGGCCCATCATTCCCAAGTGCCGGAGTGGCGTCTAGCATGTGGAGGTGAAGACCATGCCTTTGAACTGGACGTGCTTTACTGACTACCTATGCTCTGCAGTAGAAACCAGAAGGCAAAATGCCGGCACAAAACCCTTTTGTGGTTCAGTTCTTTATGCACTAAGGTTTTAGATTAACTAGTGGTTGTAGTTAAAAATTTTATAAGATATGGTTAATGTGAAGTTTTTCTTTAGTCACAGAAGTTCAGTCTGATTATTATTTGAAAACTTAGAAGCCCTCAAACCAGCAGATCTTACTGAAGATGATGCTATCTATAGTGGCAGTGACTTAGTCCCAGGAGCCCAGTCTCAGTGGCCTTGCTGTGTGATGTATTAAAAGTGTGTAACACAAAAGCAAACCGTACACTCTTTCACATGGTTTAGAAATTAGAAAATACTTTATTACAAAGTTGATCTTATTCAGCAAATAAAACAGATTATCATTCTTTATTAACCCTTCTTTAAATTTTAAAACCCTCAAGACTAAAGTTAACAAATTAATTACTGGATCAAGAACACAATTTTCCCCTCAAGAAAGATACACTAAAGCCACAGAGCTCTGACAGGAATAAAGGACACAAGATTCCTTTTGCTGGACATGAGAAAATGATAGGAAAAAACCAATGGTGAAACTTCAGGTTTCAAAAACCATCGTTTCCTTACCAATCCCAGGCAACAAACATATCCCTGAGTGTTCTTTAAGAACATTTGGGACTTATTTACAATCTAATACTAGAGTCAAATAATTTTTCCCTAGTGAATGCCAAGCTTATGACAGATGTGGCCAAATACTTGAAAACACCTTTGTGTACTACACAGTGGGCAAACAACTTACATGAGGCCACTGCGAGAGGGATCCGTTTCCAGTTCATCATGGCTATGGTATTTAGTATGGCCAAGCTTACAGACTTCAGCTATCTATCTAGTCACTTATTAGACAAATCACTGCGATCTCATTCCTATAAATTAAGACAACAGGTGAAGAAAATCCAGATATTAAAGAATTAGGAAATCTTGTCCAAACCACCCCAAGATGATTACTCTGAAAATGTAATTTTGGTATTTCTGCCACATCCCTTTTTAACATCATGTGCATCTCTTGGGATCTAGCAAAAGTGTTAAGCCATAATGCCCTTGTGCCTTTTAAAATACCACAGTGCCAGTTAAATTAGTATTTGTTTGTTGCTTTGGGGAGTAATTTCATTAGTGATTCAGCAAATCTCATGATACATAAAGGACAAGGCCAAAGAGCTGCAGAGCACTGAGCAGAGAGGCTGTTGATGAAAAAGGCAAAGGCCTTCACAGTGAGCTCTAAGGATGTGGGCAGTACAGGGTAACTGGAGGCAGAGCCAAGGCCTCAGCACTATGGGAGTGTCCACTGAGGCTGAAAATGGTCCAGGAGTGGCACCATGCTGCAGGGATAACCATCCCACTCGGCTTCTCCTTGATACACAACTGCAGCTGCATTCTGCATCACTGGAAACTGCAACGTAATATTAAATCTGTTGGTCTATGTATGGTTGTGTATGTGTTTCTTGGGACCTGGGTGACAGGAACATGTGCCTGGCCAGAAGGTCAGGCAGCCACAATGACAATGCTGGATAACCTCAGTAAGAATGTCATGTATCCCGGGTGCTCATCTAAAAACCTCGGCTCATTGTCTGTCATCTAGTTTATTTGAATCTCTCAAAGAGAACAATTTAAAGTTTGGAGAGTGACTATTGGGGGAAGCAGGAATATTAGACAAATTCTCTCACACAAACTAAATCAGTAAAAAATGAAGGTCACATCTTTAAGGTCATCTCCCCCCGAGATCAGGGGTTGGCAAACTTTTCTATAAAAGGCCAGACAGTAAATATTTCAGATTTTGCAGGTCACATGGTCTGTCGCAACCACTCAATTCTGCCATAGATTATATACAAAGGAATGGGTGTGGCTGTTCCAATAAACTGTACGGTTGACCCTTGAACAACAAGGGGTTGAACTGCATGGGTCTACTTATATGTGGATTTTTCAACCAAATGCAGATTGAAAATACAGAAATCAGAGGATGTGAAACCCACACATATGAAGGGCTGATTTATCTTACATACAGGTTCTGCAGGGCCCACCGTGGGACTTGAGTACACAGAGAGTTTTGGTATACTCAGGCACTCAGAAACTATCCCGTGGGTACACCAAGGGGTGACTGTATCTACAAAAGCAGGACATAGGCCAAATGCTACAACTTGCAGGCCCCTCAGGCTGTCAGCAAAGAGACAGAACATGGGCTGGATGCCAGCTGACCTGAGTGGCTCAGTTTAGGAGTCTTCTCCCAGGGTCACAGCTTTCACATTTGCCCCCAGGACAGATGGGTTTGCTGACAAGTGCAATGACTATCAACAGTCCTGCTGCATAGCAGAGAACGGGCATAATGCAGTCACCGAGCTCAAGGCTCTCTTCCTCACCAGCTGTAGGATCCCATATTGCTTACCATTTATCTGTGTTCTAGCATCTTCTGATCAGAATACGTCAGGTAAGTGGTTAACACCTGACTCCCTTTCCCCTCCACCATGAAGTGTAGGTGGCCAATATGGTGACCAGATTGCCATGGAAGTACTGGTCAGCACTGAAGTTCCCGATTTCTCTGTTTCTGCAGCCATGATGTTATTCTGGACTGTCACTCTAAACTACCTTTTACTGATGGCTTGGAGAAATGCCGAAGGTGCAATGGCCCATCCTCACCAACATCAGGCTCCAGCTCTGGACTCTCAGGGAGTCCCACATGTTGCGAGAGTTCCCTAGGTATGCGTGGCCGTCGGGCTGTACACTCACATTCCTCTTTAAAGCTGTCCTGAGTAGGTTCTGAAGCCTTCCTGCTCCCTTTGTCTTGACATGTGACACAACAGGCTGTGAATCCCTGTCCTTGACAGGCAGGGCAGGTCAAAACAAGCTGACGGCATTGGGGAGTCGAGCAGAGTCTATACTGGTCCCACTGGACTCCACAGTATGAACATTCTGGGGAAGAAAGCCTTTGTTATAAACACACATACAGAAGCAGGTATTTCTCCAGTTCTTAAATATAAACCTGACCAGAATCTAATATATCCTGTTGAGCCTGGGAGGGTTTCTAAATACCAAGTCCGCTGTCTTCTACAACAACCACTCCCCCAAATCAGCCTTATTTTGGGGAGGCTGCTTCTGAAAATGTCTTTCTGATTCCGGTATTCACTGATCCATTTTTCTTTTGCCCATATAGGAAACAGGTGGTAATGTTTTTCTCTTCATCAGCTATTCTGAAGCTGGTCAACCTTCCCTCCTTTTTAAATGGTCTTTTCCCCTCAGATCATTCCCCTTCCCAGTGAGGACAACACACCTGCATACAGAAGATAACACACCCATGTTGAACTTCCTGCAGGCTGCATCCCTCTCCTCAAAGCCAGAGTCCCTCCTGCTGTTGCTAGGATACTTGGCTACCTGATTCCTAAAACTCACACTATCTTCTTTCTGTTTTCCCCTGCTGACTTTCTGTTACCACTGATAACATCATTCTTCACTTCTCCTTATCTTGCTTATCTAGGCTACCTTTGTGCCTTCTCACTCCTTCACATTCACATACAAGTACCCATCAAGTCCAGCCACTATTTCCTTGGTAAAATCAAATTCACTCCATCTAGCTCCAAGACAGACCCTAAGTCATTGTCAGTAAGAGACTAAATACATTTCAATAAATAAACTAAAAGGAATAAAAAGACTAAGGAGAGAGAATAATCAAACTCAAATCTTACTAATTAACTGAGAAGTAATTCAACCTCAGTCCCTGATCACAGGAGTTACAGAAAATTGCAGCAGCCACTAATGTTATCTATGACCTAACCCATTCCAAACAGTGACAAGGGCTATCTTTTTGGAGGATTATATCCAGCCCTCTTTTACTAACTGCTCTCATCTGGTATCACACTTCAGTATGGGTTCAACACTGCTGTCAAACCACAGGCTTTCTGTGGCCACTCTGCCTCTGGCCTTGGCCCTAGGTTCAGTTCTCATCTTGGAATGCCCACCCGCCACTCAAAATGTGCATGCTAATGTGTCCACCCAGAAAAGCTAAACTAGGGGTTCTTACTCTTATTTTGTGCCATGGATTTAACTTGGCAGTCCGGAGACTACAGACCCTGCCTTAGAAAAATATCTCTAAAAGCATAAAATAAAATACATAGGATTACAAAGGAAACTAATGATGTAGAAATACAAAATATCAAAGTATTTTTCAAAATCTATAATATATAAGATAGGCGCTATTTACTAACACATTAAATAACAACTCTTAGTGGTGGGCCTAATTGTTTCCATTTTGAAGCAGTGATGAGTATAAATGCTATTTTGAGATATCTCAGGCAACATGATCTGAAAGTACCGTGAATTCTACTGAAGAGTCACAGGTACCTTAATACAACTAGTTTATTGCCTAAATTCATGGAAGAAAATGCTTCATTTTAGTGGAGAATTATTGAAAACAAAGACGTAATTATTTCCCCATCCAAATTCTCAGAACCCCTGAATTTATACCAATTCCAGATTAAGACCCCTGATTTAGCCTGTTGGTCCAGCTTTTGACAGGCAGGAGGTCAGGTGAAATTATCCCCATGTCCAGCTGGCAAATGGTGAAGCCAGGTCCAAGGCTGTAGGTCTGCTGCGTTGCTGCACCTCCCATTCTTCTCCCTGTTTCTTCTCCAGTAATTCACACTGGCCTGCCTTCCCTGTGCAGTTTCTCTCAAATGGTGAACTGATGACAGCCCGGTTCAGTCTGGGCTCTGGACCTGTGGACCTACCTGACACCACATCACTGTTGTAGCTCAGGGCATAACGCTCATCAAAAACAAACAACTTCCCTTTGTAAAAACCATCAGGAAACTCTTCCAGGTACTTGTGGATGCCACCCTTGAGCTGGAACACTTCCTGGCATACTCCCTAGGTGTGGAAAAACAACAGGAAATCTGAAGAGTAAAGCAGAAACCTGTCATGAAGCTCCGTGGAGCAGTGTGTGGCGCGAAGTGCCCAAGTGGAGGACTTGTGGCCTCTGCTCTCAGCCAGGGGCTTCTGGCTCCCCCTGTGGGGCACTGAGGAACTGCTGACCAAGGGGTCAAGGTACCAACAGGCCAGACCTCACCTCCTAGGGGGAAGGGCGATGACAGCAGGCAGGGCCTTCACCCTCTAGATCCTGGGAAGCCCAACTATTTTTGCCGCCCCTAAATATAGGAAGACACCTGTTGGGACATGTAACATTACTGAATTTGCTCTGCTCAGGATCAAGCAAAAGGATTGGAAAAGGGAGATGCTAACTAATCTTTCCCTTTTATAGTTAATGAGTCTCTAAGACCATTAAGTGTTTTCACATCTTGAGATTAAAGAGCCTCAGATTTTATTTATTAATTTACTGGCAATCTGCCACTTTTAAAATATAATGTTTATTGCTTAGATGGTTTGATACAGAACAGCTTTCTTTTCATTCTGAATTTGGAAGTTCTATACAACTGAATACAAAGAGGAAAAAAAGTACCAAAACTAAACTTGTGATTCTCTGTTCATGTGGCATAAACCAGTTTTGTACATAACATGTACAGCAGTTTTTAAATAACCTCAAATTTTATGCTTACAGACTCTATGCCATACAAGGGGAAGATAAATCCTTTGGCTGGCTGTGGGTGGGGGAAGTCAGGGGGGAAGAGCACAAGGGTCCAAACAGGCTGTTGGTGGAGCCTTCTTTACCGCCAGGCCAACAGCGCACCAAGGGTGGTGGCTCACCTTGGCTTTGAGGTAGGCTGAACCCCGCTCACAACGGATGCCCCCGGTGCAGTACATCAGCACCCTCTTCTCTCTGAAAAGTTCTAGATTTTTGTCAACGTAGCCGGGGAAGTAACTGAATTTCCTGATGTCTGGGGCTAAGCAGCCCTGGAATCGTCCCTATGATATAGGAGGAGCAGAAGAAAAATTATCAGAAAAATACAGCTGGTAGGAACAAAGTTCTGTGTCAAACAACCCCCACCTTGGCAAAGATGCACTTGCCAGTTGTTGTGCTCATCCCACACTCTGACCTTTCAACTTTAAGATCTAGAATTTAAAACAGGCTGGTAGGCTATGCATCACCTTCCCACAGAGTCTTCAGGGGAACCAGAGAGGTTGTACACAGGTAGATTTACAAGATCCTTGACACATGTCAAGAATAGGCACACAGGAGTCAAAAACTATATTGTGATGTACTTAATCCTGAGTTCAAGGGCTTGGGTTTTCTTGAAGCTGCTAGTACTGAAAGGAGATCTATATGGCCACAGGTAGGCACGCACAGTATGCCCTTGGGAAACATGCCATGCTACGGAAAAGGGGGGTTCTACCTATTCAGAGCTCAATTCTAGCTTACTTACTATTTTGCTTTCATAGAAGTTTCTGCAATCCAGAAGGATAGTATCACTTTGTTGTCGATTTGCCTGAGATAAAAACTTTTCTACTTCTTTATGAAATTCACCTGGTGATAAATGGATTCCTAAAGCCAAACCAAAAAAATTGGGTTAAAACAAGAACAAAAAAAATTCAAAACGTAATCACAATTGGTCTAGCTTGACTTACATGTTACTTTGTTTCTTTCCACCCAAATCTCTTCCCCTCATAATTACAATTGTCTGAAAATAACACTATTTGATGATGACGATGAAATAATTTAGTAATTACAGGTATCCTCAATCTTCTTCCTCCTAAGATGAGGACTATGGAGAAATAATCAGCCCAAGAATTTTGCATTCTCATACTTGGATAGAAAAGAGCCAGTATCTCAGAGAAGCTGGGCATGTATGTGCTTAACTTTGTAAACTGTCCTATACCAAGGGTCAAGTCCATGTTCAAGGCTAATAACCCTGGCATAGGCAAGTATGAGCATAAACTTGTGGAAAAAATGGAATATATATATATTTAATGCAAAAGGGCAAAGAGAATGTGTCTAAGTGTGTGAGCATGAGTAAAAGAAAAGGACAGAGAAACTAGAAGATGGAGGAGAGAAAATACAAGGGAACTGAACTAAAAAGAGAACATTATTCTGGTAGGGACCCTAAGTCTTGTGAATTTTCAGGACAGAAACATTCCTGTATCTCTGGGGGGTCCAGACATCTCAGTAGATTGTGAGGAATTTTCAGTGAGTTTGCACTGTGGGCTAGCCATGCCTCATGGGCTCTGATGACTCAATTTCCCACCACTCATGACAGAACTTTACAACACCAAAGGAGCCTAATTCCATTAGGAAGGAACCTCAACAACCACCTGAAACTGCTCCACACCAAGGAGAGACTAGGCCCCAGAGCCTGGCCAAGGAACCTGATTTTTACCTGCCTAATCTAGGATTATAAGGAGAATACAACAAGGCCAGACTCTATGTGAGGAACTCTGCTAAAACATCTACTTACAGGGAGTCACAGGGAACCAAACCTGTTCCCTGCTACAGGTATCACTGCTGTTGTACTACTGGCCCTGGGAAGGCCTGTTTGGATAGTGACCCGCAAAGACGTGTTTGAAAGAGGTCCCTTTAAATAACTTAGTTCAAATGAAAGCAGAACAACACTGCCTGCAGTCCACTCTCCCCCGCAATGTCCTATAATGCCCAGGAAGAACTGCTTGAGGTCATACTGCCCCTGCTAAAATGGGGACACAAAGCAGACAGCCCCTTTTGGCCCCCATCTTCCCACGAGTCTCTTTTCCCAGATGCTTGTATGCTCCCATTTCTCTCTGGCTTAGCTCTTAGCCTTCTTTTAAATACTTACATATTCAAAAATGAATACCATGGAATCAACTAGACCTTTGTGCTTTCTGATGAAAGTTTACACTACCCATGAAGTAGTTTGGGAGGAAAAGAGAAGAAAAAAGGAATAAAATTGGAATCTGATAAAGACTCTAGTCCTCAGCTGCCTAATATAGTAGCCACTAGCCACATGTGGCTTAAAAGCATTTGACATGTGGTTTGGAAGACACATATTGATTTCAAGGTCTTAGTAGGAAAAAAAAGTAAACTATCTTACTAATAATTTGTTATAACAATTACATGTTGAAATGATAATATTTTGGTAACGCTGTATTAAGTAAAGAATATTATTTAATCTCATCTGTTTTTAAAAACACAGCCACTAGAAAATGTGAAACTACATTATGTTGCTCACATTTTATTAGCACTACTCTAAATTCAATTTGTAGAAAATAAAGAAGATGGAGAAATATATCATGCAGATACAATTAGTATTATCCAGATTATGAAAAACGCTACAGGCTAAATGACCCAGTTCCTTTAAAAAAAAGTACAAGGGGGAGAAAAAAAGATGAAGGCAAATCTATAGATTAAGACAATTAAAGAGACATATTGCTAAATCACAATAAATGGGCCTTATTTGAATCCTAATGGAAACAAAATTTAAAAATTATGAGAAAACTGGGAATTGACTGACTAAACTGCCTAGATATTTGATAATATATTAAGAAATTACTGTTAAAATGTTTTAGGTGTGATAATAGCTTTACGTTTTCTAAACAAATGATCTTTTAGAGATATCTGCTCAACTATTTGTGAATGAAATGACCTGACATTGGGATTCCCTTCAAAATAATACAAGATAGGAGAAGAGGACAAGGTATAGGTGAGAGCTGGCCATAAAATTAGTTAACTGCTGCTGGGCTCGGTGGCTCAGCCTGTAATCCCACGCCTTTGGGAGGCTGAGGTGAGTGGATTGCCTGAGCCCGCGGGTTCGAGACCCGCCTGGGTAGCGAGACCTCATCTCTACAATAAATCAAAAAAAAAAAAATCAGCCGGGCGTGGTAGCGCATGCCTGTAATTCTGGCTACTCAGAAGCCTGAGGCGGAAGGATCGTTGGAGCCCAGCAGGCGAGGCTGTGGTGGCCAGGAGCGGCCACTGCACTCCAGTCTGGGCGACTGAGTGAGACTCCAACAACAACAACAAAAAAACTAGTTAACTGCTAAAGCTGCATGATAACTACATGGACATTCACTGCACTATTTTCTCTATTTTTGTTAATTTTCACAGTAAAAGTAAAACAAAAAACTCTACTAAACAAATGTCTTTCAATCATTTACCATAGGGAAAAAGGAGAGAGAACATTCTACAGCACACTGAAAACTGCTTTGGTGTTGAAAGCAGCTTGACTCCTGTAGCAAAAGGGCTGTGTGATCTATTCTGCTGATGAACTATTTACAAGTAATAATTATACTCTTCCCAGATTGCTACCTTTGGAAAGAGAATACAGCTCCTTGCCACACCATTACTAAGGTCACCTAGAGTCTTCAATTGATAGGACCACAGAGAACCAGTTTAAGCACTAGATGGATCCATGTCAGTCACCCCACAGCTATTTTGGAAGGAGGATTCATCAGAACTCCTGCGCATCACAGTGCCTAGCTTTCTTATTTGTTTCTCTTATATTAAGTTTTATCCCTATGAAGAAAAACATAATTCTTCTTCTAAAAGCAAGCATACCTGGCTTCTTGTAGGAGATCTTATTGGGGCTGATCCCCATGGGCACGATTTCTTCAAATACACCAACACGCAATTCTGGAAAACAGTGAGATCCTCCTTTGCTGGTCTAGCCAATGAGAAACAAAACAGAATACAGTCTTCCTGTCCCATCTCCAGGTATAAAACAAGTGCCAAATACAAGAACTATGGTCTTTTGTAATAATGATAATGGAAGTCTTAAGATACCTCAAATTAGGGTACCACATTTACTACTAGGGAGGAGGACTCACTAGAAACCCAAATCTCACAATTTACTTATGTAGCAAATCCTCACATGTACCCCACAACTCTAAAAAAGAAACCTCAAATTAGGGGGAAAAAATTGGAAATCTCAATGGAAAAAGAGAGTCCAGAATATTCTAGATAATTCAACATTAGTATGTATTGTGTACCTATCATGTGCAGGAATGTTAAGTTGAAAAGGTGTTTCTTTGGCTATAACCATTTATATAAAACGAAGCACCACTGAGCAATTCCAACATGTGGTTACATCTAGATTTTGTTCTGGAGCAATGGCCTTTCTTTTTTTTTTTTTTTTTTATCATTGCCAACATGAAACCAACAAGGATTCCGCATCAACTTATAACTTATTATGATAAAGCATAAAGTCACTCAAACAAACAGCTCAGCTGTGAGAGCAACAGCTTTATTCCCCACAGCCAGGTAGTTTCTCAAGTGAGCAAATGCGTCCAAGTTTTAGAGTCCTAGACCGTGTGAGCTATAACATCCTTATTTTATAAGAAGGAAGAATGAGGTCTAGAGGGCACCACCTTGTCCAAGAGCACATAGAATTCCATGAGGACAAGAATGCTACTATTGCCCTGCTTTGAAACCTAAAGGGAGAAGGGTATTTAAATGGAAAGGTGATTTATATGGCACTGTTTATTTCTCTACACTGACCTCCTCTTCAATAACCTGCATTGAAGCAGAAGCAGATGGCTCTAGAACCATTTTATTTTCATTTTCTCTTACCTTAAAATCATCCTTAAACAGATAATCCTTAAAAAATGGGCAAGAAAGCATGACTTCCACATAAAGTCTGGTAGCCAATTTGCTTCCACCAACTGTCCCATTGATTCCTTCCATAGCAATTCGAACCTGAGACACAAGACAGGGAGAAAAAGGGAATATAGGCTGTTCTTAGCTTAGTTACCCTTGTGGAACAAAACAACAGGTTTGTGTATGTCAATGAATTTAATAGGAAAAGCAGAGACACGGTTGTGGACACCAAAGTGTTACCAAAGATACCTTTATTTTTCTAAAATGGCATGGCCCAGAGTTCAGATAAGGTAATCAGTTCACATATGCCAAACAAGAGAATGTGAATAAAACTCCTGGAAAACCCCACTGCTATGGAGCTCCAATGATTCAAAGGTCAAAGAAGTAAATTTTGAACTTAACATAAACCCAGGCAGCATAATGGAGTCCTCCACAGAGGTCAGAAAATCCAGGTTCAAGACTCACCTCTGTCACTTACTTGCCATGTAGCCCTGAGAAAGTTAATTGACTTCTCTGAACCTCAGTTTCTTCATGTCAATAAAAAGAGAACACAAGAACACCAAAAATGAAAAAACAAAACAAAACAAAAAAAACTGCTGAGGAAACAGTACCCAAATTCTAAAGCACCAAGCACACTGGAGGGCAGGGAATCGATGCAAGCACATATTTCTGTATGGTATTTGGGGAAAACTCTACCACTGCAAATTCATTCACTAGAATACAAGTTCCTGAGGGCTGTGTGTTTCTGCTCCTGATATAACTTCAGTGCCTGACACACAATAGGTACTCAAAATGTATTTGTTGAATAAATAAATATGCATCCACATCTGGGGTTCTTGGGCTTCTCAAACCCTGTAATCTCTTCGAAATGCTTTACCAGTTAAGGTACATCAGAGCCTGGGATAAAAAACCCCTGTCTTAAGGGGCAATGCTCTGGGGGCCCTGCAAAGTTCAGTGTTTTGGTACTACAAAACCCTTAGATGAATTTAAAGATAGATCATCTTTAAAGGGAACTAAGCTCTCTAGAGGAAAGTGTTAGCGAGTGCAGCACTGTATGGTATCATAGTACTCTCTGGAAAGAGAGATGATTTAATTAAAGGTTCTATATTATTACTACCATTCCTAACAATGGTATCTACCAATGCATTAGAATTTAAATATTTTATTTTATTTATTTATTTTTGAGTTGAAGTCTCACTGTCGCCCAGACTGGAGTGCAGTGGCCGCTCCCAGCCACCGCAGCCTCGACCTGCTGGGCTCCGGTGATCCTTCCGCCTCAGCCTTCCGAGTAGCTGGAACTACAAGTGCGCACTACCACGCCCGGTTCATTTTTTGATTTATGGTAGAGATGAGGTCTCACCTGCCCAGGCAGGTCTCAAACCCGTGGGCTCAGGCAATCTACTCACCTCAGCCTCCCAAAGGCATGGGATTACAGGCTGAGCCACCAAGTCCGGCTAGAATTTAAATATTTTAAATGGCTACCCTTTTTTAAGGACCAGAGAAGATACTTGACTTGTTGCTTCACTTGGTCTAATTCTTTAGGTACAGATTAGTAAATGGGATTTATTTCACAAGCCAGTCAATGCCAACTCACTGGCAGTGGCTTTCCAGAGCCCCATGATGAAGATTCCAGATCACACCCAGACTTCTTGGAAAAGAATGCTCCAGTCCAGGGAAGCCATTTGTGGACATGGGAGAAGGAAGTAGGAAGCACATGTTGCACAGGTTATTGTAATTGACTACCAACTTGCAGGGGACTACATAGAAAAAATACAGCTAAACTAGTGTAAGGGGCAGAAAATCCACTCAAACGGTTTCTGACTGCGGCAGGTAAGATGAGGAAATACACACTTCTACATAGTTCTCTTTGGGTAGGTTAGTGGATACTTTCCTAATTTGTTTTAATCTCAGAAGCCAAATAGAAGACCAGCACAACTACTCCCTATATAGCTAGGACAGAGCAATCTTTAAGCTCATGCACTAAATTTTCAATCTTGAAGTTTCGCCAGTAGAAACCCTTCAAAGAAGCTCCTTGGTGAGGAAAGCCTCGTCTCTAAAAACTCGAGAAGAGCCATAGCATTTATTCAGCACCTGCTATGAGATATTGCAATCCCTACTTTACAGAAAAGAAAAAGAAAGCTCAGAGAAATAAAGTAACTTGCCCAAGGGCACAGAGTTGGTAGCTGTAGTTGGTAGATCTGGAACTCGAAACCAGATCTTACTGGCTTCAAATCTTGATAATTTTTCCTTTTCAGTCTCCAGTATGTCCCCTGTAATTTCTTGAGGCAATAAGGAGTATATAACAATATAAACAGAAGCTTCTCTCCATAATTCCAAAATGTTCAAGTTCTCCTCTTTCCTTACCTAAGCATCAATAGTCTGCCAAATCTTTCTACCAGCACAAAACCATCCTATTTAACTAGGCATGTATCCCTGAAGCCTAGGAATTCAGACCAAAGAGCCAGGCAGGTGCTGCCATCTTGTGGGTAGCAACCCTCACTGCCAGTTCAGCACTTGGGCTAGGCAAAGAATAAAAATCCATCTCTAAACCAAGAAAAAAGATTGATTTCATATTTTTTACATTCAGGTCAACTGTGAGAGTATTAACCTTTCAAAGTATGGAAGCTCTCTGAAAAGAAATGGTGACAAATGTATTTATAGCTGGGTGCAATGGCTCACGCCTATAATCCCAGCACTTTGGGAGGCTGAGGGAAGAGGATCACTTAACCTCAGGAGTTTGAGGCCAGTCTGAGCAATATAGTGAGACCTCACCTCTAAAAAAAAAAAAACAAAATTAGCTGGGCATGGTAGCACATGCCTGTAGCTACTTAGCAGGCTGAGGCAGGAGAATCACTTGAGCCCAAGAGGTCAAGGCTGCAGTGAGTCATGATTGTGCCACTGCACTCCAGTCCGGGTGACAGAGTGAGTCCCTGATTCATAAATAAACAAAGAATAAATATGATAAATGTATTTGATAATTTTTTTTACTATGCACTAGAAACTTTACTAGAAATTAGGGACATAATGGTTGGAAAAAAAAAGCAAGTACTATAAAAAATAACTAAGATGTCATGAGAGAGTACAAGAGGAAAAACTAATTTAGATTGAAGGTCAGGAAAGGTCTCCTTGAGGAAGTATCATGAAAACTGAGCTGAAGCTTAAGTAAAAACTAGATGGTGGGTGTGGGAGAGTTCCTTGAAGACAGTTTACTTAAAGTCCCAAAGACGGAAGAACACTTGCTGGGCTCCAAGAAACTGAAAGACTATGTTGCTGGAGTACAATGAGTAATAAGTGAAGACTGGCATTAGGCCAGTGGAAAAGGCAGGAAGGGCCACATCATGCAGGAAGCCAAGAGCATGTTAAGGATTTGGGTCACTCCACACATACTGACAGCGACAGAAAGATTTTGAGGAGTAAGTGATGTGATTTTACTCACCTTATAGGATTATTCTGGCTGTGTAGAGAATGGATTGAGTGGTAGGCAGGGATGAAAGTCTGGAAAGTTGTTTGGAAGCTACTGCATGGACTAAGCAAGAGAGGGTGGTAGCTTGGTCTAAGATGGTACAAATGGAAGAGAGGAGTGATAGAGTCAAGGAATACTTAGAGGTAGAAATGGCAGGGCGTGGTGATAAACTGTTAACAGGGTAAATTAAATCATTATCTGTTAGAAAACATGGATGCAAAACATATTACAATCAATGCATTACTTCAGGAAATTAAAACCTAGGACATATGTGGGAAAGATGAGTCAGAAGACCGTACATTTGTCATAGCCAGATGGGATCTCAGAAGCAACCCACTTATTTTTAATTTAAAATTTGAAATTATATAATATACATAGACATATGTATATATGTATATATGTAATCATCAAAAACATTTTAGAAAAATAAAAAGAACATAAAAATCCTCCACAGCCCTATTGTGCCCAGGTAATCTTTACTAATAAAGATATAATTTTGGTATAGACTGTCTTCCATCTTTACATACACACGCATTCATTACTTTATTCAATATTCTCCAAAGATTTGCTGGGCACAGTGGCTCATGCCTGTAATCCCAGCACTTTGGGAGGCAGAGGCGAGAGGATGACCCAAGTTCATGGGTTCCAGACTAGCCTGGGCAACATGGTACAACCTCATCTCTACAATAAATCAAAAAATTGGCCAGGCATGGTGGCACACACCGTAGGTCCAGCTACTTGGAAGACTGAAGCAGAAGGATCACCTGAGTCCCGCAGGTGGCCATGAGCATGCCATTGCACCCTAGCCTGGGCGACACAGTGAGACTCCAACTCAAAAACAAAACAAAACAAACAAACAAAAATATTCCCTGAGTGTCTGTTATACTTCTCCAGCACTAAGAATACATCAATCAAGACAAAGTCCCTACTCCTGTTCTCATGAAGCTTATATCTGTAAGACAGTTATAAAGCAATAAACAAAGATTACACTTTCAGATAGTAATACATTATTTGAAAAGCCAAAAGGGACAGAAGGTGATGAGGTCTGGAGAGGAGACAACTTTAGATTAAAGTTCTAAGGAGACAACATCTGAGCAGAGATCTGAAGTGCACATGAGCCATGTGGAGATGTAGGGGAAGAACATTCTAGAGTGAAAGGAAACAGCAACTGTCAATACCCTGAGATGATAAAAGACCCTGGCATGTTCTAGAAAAATTAAGGAACTTGGAATAATACCTGTATGTATACTTCTGTAAGACGTTTTTTCCAGTTAATATATCATGAGCATTTTCCTATACCAAGGATCAGTACATTATCCCTGTTTTTGCATGTAGTTTTATTCGAACACAGCCATATCCATTCTTTTATACACTGTCTATGGTTGCTTTCGTGATACAACAAATTATTTGAGTAGTTTTGCTGTATAAAGCCTAAAATATTTACTATCTGGCTTGCTAAGAAAAAGTTTGCCGGCCGGGCTCGGTGGCTCAGCCTGTAATCCCAGCACTTTGGGAGGCCAAGGCGAACAGACTGCCTGAGCCTGCGGGTTGAGACTCGCCTGGGCAACTTGGCGAGACTCATCTCTACAATAAATAAAAAAAAATTGGTCGGGCGTGGTAGCACATGCCTGTAGTTCCAGCTACCTGGAAGGCTGAGGCAGAAGGATCACCGGAGCGCAGCAGGTTGAGGCTGCAGTGGCCGCTGCGGCC